>NC_079457.1:11158761-11448761 GCF_903798145.1 Danio aesculapii | reverse complement strand
TTTATTCAGTAAAAAAACAACATAAATCTCCCTTTTAAGATAAAACATTTTGATAAAAAAATTTAAAAATCATATTTATTTAAATTTAGAATAACAGTAATCATAGAAACTATAAACTCATATATATACTTTGTTTTACATTTTTGTTATATGTAATACTTGAACAAAATGTTAATTATTTATATTTAAATTTTGTAGTTGTACTAAAATATTATTATTGTCAAACCATAAGACAACAAAAGAAAATGTTTATAATTATTTTTTAATAGTCGAAAATAGTGTATATAGAACATGAACATTTATTTTAATAAATGACACTAATAAATGAATAAAATTATTACATAAATAATAAGTAAATAATTGGACAGTTATTAAGTACTATTAAGCGTTATACTTAATTATTTATATATATATATATATATATATATATATATATATATATATATATATATATATATATATATATATATATATATATATATATATATATATATATATATATATATAGTTGAAGTCAGAATTATTAGCACCACTGATTTATTAGCCCCGTTTATTTTTTCCCCCAATTTCTGTTTAATGGGGAGAAGATTTTTTTAACACATTTCTAAACATAAAAGTTTAAATAACTCTTCTTTAATCAATGATTAATTTTATCTTTGCCATGATGACAGTAAATAATATTTTACTAGATATTTTTCAAGACATTTAAAGACTTAACTAGGTTTATTAGGTTAACTAGGCAGGTTAGGGTAATTAGGCAAGTTATTGTATAACGATGGTTTGGTCTGTAGACTATCGAAAAAATATAACTTAAAGGGGCTAATAATTTTGACCTTAAAATGAGTTTTAAAAAATTAAAAACTGCTTTTATTCTAGCCGAAATAAAACAAATAAGACTTTTTTCATAAGAAAATATATTATCAGACATGCAGTGAAAATTTTCTTGCTCTGTTAAACGTCATTTGGGAAATATAAAAAAAAAGAAAAAAAAATTCAAAAGGGGGCTAATAATTCTGACTTCAACTGTGTATGTGTGTGTGTGTGTGTGTGTGTGTGTGTATATATATATATATATATATATATATATATATATATATATATATATATATATATATATATATATATATATATATATATATATATATATATATATATATATATATATATATATATATATATACAGTATATATATATTTACTATGTAATGCTTTCACATTATAGATGTTTATCACAGGCATCACGTACCTGTAACTGTATATGCTGATGGTGCATTAATGCCGTCATGTGCATATGTATATATGTCTATATACAGGTGATGCCTGTGATAAACATATATAATGTGAAAGCATTATTCACAACTTCACTGTAAGAGCTGATAAGCTGCTATTTTTTACTGTATCGCTGATGAACTTTGAAAGAATAGAGGTCTGGACCCGCTCATGAAAAGGGTCAAGGACAGGATCCACCAAACCCTTTCCAGGAGCTGCGATTCTGCTGACCAACTTTTTCCTGTTGCACTGACACTCTTAACAATGGAAAAGAGCCGCTCGTCCTGCAAACTGCTGACCAATTCTTGTGCTTGTAGGAGTATCTGGAACATCGAGTTCAGAGCGGCACATTATTCTCCTAAAGACTTTATAGTCGGCTGATTAAGGCCACGTTTAACCCCCAGTTAAGAGTTTTAACACCATAGAATTCACATCTTCCAGAGCGGAGTTTCTTTGAAAAATTAAACCGTTATGCCTCAAATCTCACTAACGTTCACACTTGAAAATGACGTGATATGCATATACAGAGTTTGTCAAAAGTTCAGTTTTAAGACATGCTGCAGGTTACGATTTTACCTCCATTTTAAGCCTATACAGGTTGATTCAAATTAAATTTGTAAACTTGTTGCCCTAACAAAGCAAATTTTGTCTTGTTGGAACAGCGAAAGATTTAAATTTTTGCACATAACATTTCTGTTGAATTGCATTAAACGTTTAGTTCAGTCAACTAAATGTTTTAAAATAAATGCTGTCCAAATCTTAGGTACAATAAACTTCAAAAGTTTTGTTGTTTTGACAAGACAGAATTAGCTTTTTTAGGGCAAAGAGTTTCCATAAATTTTTAAAGGTCCAGTGAAGCGCTTCAAAATGTGCATTTTTTAAAATCTATGACTGAAAAATGAAGAGGGCTCCTCCCCATATATATACTTACCGGTTACTTTATTAGATACACCTGTCCAAGTGCTTGTAACACAAATTTCGATCTGCTGTTAACGCAAAAAAATTATCTGCTGCACCTCAAATCGAGCATCAGAAAGGGGAAGAAAGGCAATTTTAATGACTTTGAATGTGGCGTGGCATGGATTTTCACACACAACCATCTCTAGGGATTACAAAGAATGAGAAAAAGAGAAAATAGTGAGCGGTGGTTCTGTGGGAACAAATGCCTTGTTGATGCCAGAGGTCAGAGGAGAATGGCCAGACTGGTTCGTGCTGGTAGAAAGGCAATAGTAACTCACTCAAATAACCACTCGTTACCCGAGGTATGCAGAAGAGCATCTCCGAACGCACAACAAGTCCAACCTTGAGGCGGATGGGCTACAGCAGCAGAAGACCACACCGGGTGCCACTTCTGTGAGACACTGCTCGCTGCAGAGCCACTTGAGCTCCAACGAGGGGTAGCTTGAGCTCCTATAAGCTGTTTTAATTCATACACCCATCCCCCCCTAACCCCAACCCCCAGTGACATCACTCGTAGAAGAAGTGCAAGGAAGGAGGAGCTGGAGCTCAAGATTGGACAATAGAAGATTTGAAAAACGTTGCCTGGTCTGATGAGTCTCATGGATCCATCCTGCCTTGTATCAACAGTTCAGGCTGGTGGTGGTGGTGTAATGGTGTGGGGGATATTTTCTTGTCACACTTTGAGCCTATTAATACCATTGAGCATCGTGTCAACGCCACAGTATTGTTGCTGACCATGTCCATCCCTTTATGACCACAGTGTACCCATCTTCTGATGGCTACTTCCAGCAGGATAATGCACCATGTCATAAAGCATGAATCATCTCAGACTGGTTTCTTGAACATGCCAATGAGTTCACTGTACTCAAATGGCCTCCACAATCCCCAGATCTCAATCCAATAGAGCACCTTTCGGATGTGGTGGAACAGGAGATTTGCATCATGGATGTGCAGCCGACAAATCTGCAGTAACTGATGCTATCATGTCAATGTGGACCAAAATCTCTGAGGAATATTTTCAACACCTTGTTGAATCTATGCCATGAAAAATGAATGCAGTTCTTGAGGCAAAGGGGGGCCCAACCCGGTACTAGTAAGGTGTACCTAATAAAGTGACCGATGAGTGTATCTATCTGTCTGTCTGTATACATGAATGCATTACCAACATATACAGTTACATGATGCCTGTGATAAACATCTATAATGTGAAACCTTTATTCACAACTTCACTGTAAGAGTTGATAAGCTGCTATTTTTTACTGTATCAGCAGAAGTAGACCGTGGAAAAAAGTCATTCACAAATATTGCATATAACAAGGAGAGTGTGTGCTGAAGTATACTTTTGGCTATCGAAATGCTAAAGACAAAATCAAACAATCATTCCTTGAAGCCAAAAGCTGCTGTTATGCTCTAAAAATGCAACCCAAATTTGGTTAATATAGTAGCAAATTTTTGAGTTTAGGCAGAAATCTATACCTTTTACCCCAAACTAAAGAGATCAGTTTGTACTTGTTCTCAAGTGTTGCAGTTTGCTGGGATGGTCTTTTGGGATGTCGGGGATTTTGAGGGGGGTTTAATGTGCAATTGGTTTCCTACCTCTCTCTCTCGCTCTGCCTGCCACTCACTGCCCCTCGACCAGCGAAAGCATTTCCTGCTATTGTCCTGCTGGGGGCTGTGTTTTTTCAGCATATCAGGCACAAACCAGCTAAATATTTTTTTTCCTTTTAGACTTTCTGAACTGTGAAAAGTTTCTGTGCAAAAAAAAATTAGTGTGGAGAAAAAAAGAGAGGACCTGATAGCAATCAAGGCCTAAAAGATATTGATTTAAAGTCTTCTTGTGTTATAGTCGATGCTTACATATCTAAACACTTAGTAGTGTGTGTCTACATTAGCATACCATTAGGATGTTTGGTCCCTCTTTATTTTAATGTACAGTTCATGTTATTAATAAACCATTAACTAAGAATGTAGCTCAATAAACAACTTATTAGCTGCCTTTTAATAGTTAGTGTAAGGTAATAGTTGGGTTTAGGTGTTGGGTAGGATTAGGGATGTAAAATAAGATTAAAAGTACTAATAAACATTTACTCGCTCACTATACTTCAGCTTAGTCCCTGATTTATTAGTCATCATATGTTTAATGTGGTGGATGCCCATCCAGCAACAACCCAGCACTAGGAAACATGCACACACTCTCTCTTTCACACACGCACACACACACACACACACACACACACACACACACACACACACACACACTCATACCCCACATGTGTCAAATCCAGTTCCTGGAGGACTGCAGCTCTGCAGTTTAGTTCCAACTCTGCTTCAACAAACTTACCTATAGGTTTCAAATAAGCCTGAAGGACTCAGTTGGATGAGATATGTTTAATTAGAGTTACAGCCAAACTGTGCAGAGCTGCGGCCCTTCAGGAACTGAGTTTGACACCTGTGGTTTACCCAGTTCACTTGTTCTGCGTGTCTTTGGACTGTGGGGAAAACCCACGCTAACATGGGGAGAACATGCAAAATCATTCATTAATTTTCTTTTTGGCTTAGTCCCTTTATTAATCTGCGGTCGCCACAGTGAAATGAACCACCAACTTATTCAGCATATGTTTTACGCAGTGGATGCCCTTCCAGCTGCAACCAGTCACTGAGAAACACACAGACAGTCTTATTCACACACATACACATACACTACAGACAATTTAGTATACCCAGTTCATCTATAGCATGTCTTTCGACTTGTGGGGGAAACCAGAGCACCCGGAGGAAATCCATGCCAACACGGAGAGAACATGCAAACTCTACACAGAAATGCCAACTGACCTAATCAAGGCTTGAACCAGCGACCTTCTTGCTGTGAGATGATTGTGCTACCCACTGCGCCACCGTGATGCCCAACATGCAAACTCCACACAGAAATGCCAACTGGTCCCGCTGAGACTTGAACCAGTGACCTTCATGCTGTGAAGCATAAGTGGTAACCGCTGAGCCACCGTGCCACCCCTAATAAACATTTAATTTCTCAGTGTACAATTTTAAGACATTAAATGTCATGATAATAAATTTCCCGGGCAGCTGTGACCTAGTAACCCAAAGGTTGCTAGTTCGATTACCAGTCTTGACAGGAATTGAAGATCGGGGAAGTGAATGAACCTCACTTTCTCAATCTTCAATATCCAGCTGAGGTGCTCTTGAGCAAGGCATCTAACCCCTTATTACTCCACAGGAGTTGGAAGCAATAGCTGCCCACTGCTCTGGGTATATGGTAACAGTGTCTGTGCTCTCACTCACTCTATGTGTGTGCACTTAGATGGATTAAAAGCTGAGGTAATAACCCAGTGGTGTTGTCAAATGCTTGAATAAAGAAAGAAGATATCAATTTAATTTGTTCAGACATCACTTTTGACTACAATTTTCTAATAAATAAATGTTAATGCTAATTCTATAACCTATTATTTCTGATTCTACAATCCTAAAACCACTTTGTTTAAAAGTTTTACTCAATGTTTAGCTTGTTTGGTGGAAATATAATGAAAACTGTAGACTACAGTTTACAGTAAGTCTCCCTCAAAACTCAATAGGAGATCTCACCCAACCTTCCTCTATTTTTGTGTTTGCTTATTACATAACATAGTGGCAGAATTCATAATGCGTTTAGCTACCAATAAGAGTATCATGTGCCTGCTCATTAGTACAGATTTGCATCCTGGAAGCACTTTAATTCCATCTTGGCTCCAAGCTTTGTTTAGACCAATGTTCTTGGAAAAATAAACATTCTGTCCGGTTATGTGGATGATACTATCTGAAATCAAAAGAATCTTGGAGTCTTTCCTGTCGGATTCAACCCCCTCCTGTCCTGTGAGGATGTCCTGTCAGTGTGGTGGTGGAGCAACCAGCCGCGTGAAAGAGAGAGGGAAGAGCTTATTTTGCCCCACAAGCCAAACTACGACTAGATCCCACGAAACTATTCAGCCGAGCAAAGACTCCAGTAATATTATTCAGGAGAGTTTCTGTAGAGGGGGTTAACCCTGAGTGCCTCATCTGCCATAACCACATAACAAGGTAAGTCTCCTTCCTCTTAGAACACAAATTATTCCATTAATATTGATTCCTGAGGTGATTGCTTGGACTTTAATTTTGTAATTGTGGAACATAAACATTAGTCATAAGATATTTCATGCCAAAGGCTTGCACACGTGGGTAGCTACGGCCCCTAACATTTACTATGCAAAACTTCTGATCTGGGATAGGTCAAGAGGGATGGATTTTGAGAAAAATGTGCAGGACAGTAGACACTGAGGGTCAAAGCTTGTTATTCCTGCTGTTAAAGGATTGCATCTCTGATATTTTGCCTAAAGTCCATCCAGGGCAGGAGATTCTAGAAATTTTTTAAACACACAGTCCTCTTAAAGTAGGAACAGGCAACTTGGGGATTCAGGGTCTATTTTAGGGTTTGGTTCAAACCACAATCTAACATTCATTCATTTATTTTATTTTCGGCTTAGTCCCTTTATTAATCTGGGGTCACCACAGTGGAATGAACCGCCAACTTATCCAGCATTCTCACACATACACTACGGCAATTTAGTGCATGTCTTTGGACTGTGGGGGAAACCGGAAAACCCGGGGGAAACCCACGCAAACACGGGGATAACATGCAAACTCCACACAGAAATGCCATCTGGCCCAGCCGAGGCTCAAATCAGTGACCTTTTTGCTGTGAGGCGATCGTGCTACCAACTGCGCCACCGTGATGCCACAATCTAACATACTAAAAACAATTGTGAACTTGTATTTGGCAAACTTGTATCTTGTTTTTTTTTTACTTGTATCTGGCTGTCAAATCCACAGTCCTCTTAAAGAAGGTACAGACAGATCTAGACCTTGAGATCCACTATTGAGCCCTCCAACGCCATTTAAAAATACCTGAAAAACATAGCCCAAGGCCTCAGGATGGCTTGAAAATCTGAGATTTTGATTAGGACCAGAACCTAAACGTTCTAGAATAATAGACAAAAATAGCCAGAGGATTGTGGATTAGATTTTATCCAAAAATCCACATTTTCTTATCAAATCCCAAACCAGGAAACTACCTTAAGAGTAGCTCAGTTCAATAACATTTGAACAAATCCTTCTATGTTGTTTTTGTCTGCAGAACATGACGCATGATATTCACAACTCATCTTTCGACTTCTACAATGGCACACCATGGTTCGTCTACGACTGCACCATTCACTTAGATGCGGATGGCCGGCGAATTGCTCTTTTCCTTCTTTACCTAGGCCTGTTCATGGTGGGATTGGCAGAGAACAGCATTGTAGTGTGGGTAAACTGGAAAAGGCGGCATTCAGCGAATGGGGTGTTGTTCTGCATCATCAACGTAAGCTTGTCTGATTTGATGGTAATCTTCACCATGCCGTTCTTCATGCTGGAGGTGACCATGGACAAGGTCTGGCTGTGGGGACGCTTCCTTTGCAAGGTCACACACCTTGTATACGTTATCAACTTCTACAGTAGCTCCTTCTTCCTGGCCTTCATGACCCTGGAGAGATACTTGTCCCTGACAAGGCCCAACACTCTTGCCTGCTTCCCACAGCAGCACAAACGTCGCTGGTTGCTCTGCGCCGGGATCTGGCTCTTATCTCTCTTGCTGGCCTTGCTAGAGAACGTCCATGTTGACCTGTTGGAGTGGGATGAACCGGGTTGCTACATGGTTCCTGAACAGTACCACACAGAATGGTTTCTGTCCGTTTCCTTCCTATGCCTGATTTTCCAGTTTCTGGCTCCAGCATCTGTCATTATAACCTGCAACTTCTTGATCGCCAGAGCCGTGCGCACAGCACCAGAGGTCCAGAATCGTCGGGATGTCTGGTTGGTACATGTGTACTCGCTGGTCTTTGTGGTCTGCTGGCTACCCTACCATTTGGTGTTGTTCTTGTTGACAGTGGACGACATGGACCCACACCTGTTCTCCTGCAATACGGTTGGGGTGCTGTACTATTCGTTTAGCCTTGTGCAATGCTTGTCGCTCTTTCATTGCATCGCCAACCCAATCCTCTACAACTTCCTCAGCCAGAGCTTCCGCAACAATTTAATAAATGCAGTGATCAGCCGCATCTCTTTATCTCCTGCCAGCGCACCTGCGAATGCAGAAGCCGACAACAAAGGGACAACAGCAGTAAAAGAGAGAAAGCTCAGTAACGCCAGCACAAGTCACTCTGACATTGGCGCATGAACTATTAAATGACGATAAAGGAAGTTGCTATGAAAAAATTGCCTTGTTAAGGTGCTTGCAATTGGTCAGTTGCCTGGTAACTAGCCATATTTTCTCCTGTTTTTCTCACCTCAGCATTGCAAACAGTGCAAGGAAGGAAATATCGCCAACCTTTCGTAACCTCTATTTCCCCTAGTTCCTATTGACACTAGTAACTCCAGGATAATAAAAGCTCTATCCACATGCCAGTGTTTGTACAACTGTTTTTTGTTTGCTCACTTCAACAAGAACTTTCACTTAGTGATTCTTATCAGTTACACCTAATGCTGTCTTAAGTGGCTTTTGAATTTAGCAACTTGTTTGTACATAAAGTTATGTATGTGATTTCACTAGAAAGAAATAAAATTAGTTCTTAAAAGTCTTTTAATCCCTTATTGTGTGAAAGCAGTACATTTTGTTGTGTCCAGACAATATTGTGTGTTAATAAATTGTCAAAACAAAGAAGCACTTAAAATGCGAATTAAAAAAAATATGGATCAACCTCACAGTTGGGTTAAAATGTAATAATTTAACAACCACAGAGTTTAAACATGGGTTCAAACAATTCATTTTTATAAGCTAATATTGCTCCAATGTACGTTTTATGCCATACAAAATTAATTCTGTTGTTGAAAATAAATATACTAACATTGGAAAGTTTCTCAGAATTCTACTAGAGACTAGAGTTCTAAAAAGTGCAGATGAAAATCTGGGTATACCAAGGCATAGTAGACTAATACAAGATCCGTGTATGGAAGGGCGTACTGTGAGCCTCAGACACCATTAATTCCTCATTTTCATGTAAATTCCACGAATGTAAAACCCCGGTGGCAACGGGACAATCAGAAGACAAAACAAACTGTGACTAGACTCACATGCGCATTTGCATGCATGCCTATTTGAGTCCTTTATCCAGACCTGACAAGCTGCCATGTCATCAAGCTTTGAGATCATTAATATGCATGCATCATGCTGCGTTTGATAAGCAACAACATTTTCTAGTAAGCTAAGATCAATAATTTTCTTCCCTTAGTTATTTTTAAGCATACATTTCACTTACTATGTATGTGTGACTTTTATTTTGAAAACGTGAGCACCAATTTGTTTACAGTGCGTTACTGGGCAATGACAGCGCGAGGCACGTTCAAACTCGCCTCAGTACGCAAAATGCAAGATTTACAGATTACACATTTATTCATCTCCACTTTGAAGAGCCATAAGGTATGTTTAGTTGTTAATTTATCGTGTTTATTGTGAAATTTGTAACGTATGTTTCAACAAACACACGTTGACTGATGGATAACGTCAAATCACTCAGCCCAACTGTCCTATGTTTATGCAAAGGTTGATATTCATTCCCGGCTGTGTTTACTTTGACTGTAGCTTCAAAATATAACACTATACATCTCTATCACTCTCTTTTGTCAAGTTTAATTATAATTTACCCTTTATCGACTACAGATCTGGTGAGCAAAACAGGTTAACATTACTCTGATTAGGTTTATATTTCATTAATACTCATTAATGTCCACTAAATGAGCCATATATGGTCAATCATGGACCTTCTTATTCTATGGATACTTTATGGAGTAATAAATGTTGACCTGTAGCCAGCTCAGTAAAAAAGGGTGGTTCTTTTTTCTCAAAAAGTGGACCTTTTTGCAGTTATTCACCTCATTTTCTATTTAATTATGATATTTAAATACTGCTTTTTACTGACATTTTAAGAACTATTTTTATCTGGATATGCCAATTTCACTAGAACCACTGTGTAATTTTACTTCTGCTACAGTGACAACTAACGCGATCTATGCTGAGGAAACATGGAACTGTTCGCAACATCTCTCTCCACTCTGCTGCAAATTAAGTTTGAGGACATCAGTCGAGTTGTTGCAGTAAACTCTTCAACTACAGGGTCGAGGCTGAAGAAGGGTTATAAATTCTTTGTTGAAGAATTTATTCATGGATATCAAGGTAAATTTTAGCTACTATCGCTAACACATCGCTAACGTTAACAAGTGTTAATACAATTATGGTCGTTTCTAAATATATTATATGATATTTATTTATTATTACTGATATGTTGACCTTTTTTTCATTGTTTATGCATGCTTAGTGTCAAATGTAGTCAACAGCTCTGTGGTAGTCAGAGCTAGATGCTACCGGTCAATGAGGAAAAACGAGAAACCCAACACACTGGAGGTTAAATGTAATCTGCTAATTGGTTTATGATTGCAGATTAGCCATCATTGTTCTGAAAGCAAGTTCTATTATTTTTAACATAACTGCTCCACGACTGTGCTGCCATTGTTTTTTTTACCGGAAGTAAGTTTACCCAGGAGCGGCCATAACCGGAAGTAACGAACGTGGAAGTGTGAAATTGGCCTATTAGCTTGTCAGATGGTCATCATAACCACATTTTTTGATGTACCAAAAGAAGATTTAGAATAAACAAATATGAAAAAAAAACATTAATACAAATTTATTACATCACATTTCATTAGAAATAAAATAGAAATCTGTTTTAAATTAAAAACTGTAGTATATTGTCATTTGTTAGGCAAATAGCAAATAGACCAGTACATTTAACTTTCCTCAGTCAGAATTTGGCCCTTTGAATAATAAGAAAAAACATAATAATAAAAATTGAAATAATACCATAGAACTTTACAGTTTTTGGATAACACAGTCATGGATAACAATATTAATTTTAATATGGGCCACTTTTTGTGCTCCACATCTTTTTATTGCTCATTTTTTGTTTTAAGAATAAGCTCCAAGATCTAGAATAATAGTTACTTGTAAGATATTTTCTCTATCTAACAACAATACAGTAGGTCAGTAGTGATTCTTATACAGCAGATGTTGGACTCTTGAAAAATAATTGTTTGCATTTGCCAAAACTGATGAGCTGAAGTCACACCAAAGCGACAAAGATTCCACTTGGTCTTAAAGCTTGTTTTGATGATATATTTTCACAATTCATGATGGCATGCAGTGCATCTGGAAAGTATTCATAGCGCTTCACTTTTTCCACATTTTGTTATGTTACAGCCTTATTCCAAAATGGATTACATTCATTTATTTCCTCAAAATCCTACACACAATACCCCATAATGACAATGTGAAAAAAGAGTTTTTGAAATTGTTGCAAATTTATTACAAATAAAAAACCTGAAAAATCACATGTACAGTAGCCTTTGTCGTGAAGCTCTAAATTGAGCTCAGGTACTTGTTACCACTCATCATTTTTGGGATGTTTCAGCAGCTTAATTGAAGTTCACCTGTGGTAAATTCAGTTTATTGGACATGATTTGAAAAAGCATACACCTGTCTATATAAGGTCCCAGGGTTGACAGTGCATGTCAAAGCACAAACCAAGCATGAAGACAAAGGAATTGTCTGTAGACCTCCCAGACAGGATTGTCTCGAGGCACAAGGCTGGGGAAGGTTACAGAAAAATTTCTGCTGCTCTGAAAGTTCCAATGAGCACAGTGGCCTCCATTATCCGTAAGTGGAAGATGTTTGGAACCACCAGGACCCTTTCTAGAGCTGGCTGGCCATCTAAGCTGAGTGATTGGGGGAGAAGGGGCTTAGTCAGGGAGGTGATCAATAACCCGATGGTCACTCTGTCTGAGCTCCTGCGTTCTTCTGTGGAGAGACGAGAAACAGTTCTAAAACCGTCTCTGAAGATTTTTTGAACTTACCAAAGCCATAAACCTAATATGTAGATATCTGAGAACAGTTTAACTTATTAAACCAATGCAGTATATGGCACCTTAAGAATGACTCATTGACTAGTTTTGTAAGTACAGTATGTTTATTAAGAACACAAGTACAACTGTTGTAAAACAGATATTTCTGATACTGACATTTGAACAGATTTATAAATCATATAAATAACACTGAAGTAATATAAGGCAATTGTTTCTGGTTGAAAAAAAAATTAAATATAGTACGAAAAGGACCTGAAAATGAACACAAATGAAAGTCGATAAAGATTCCTGTCTCCTACATACCATGATAAAAAAAATATAATATGCAGGTTTTTTTGCCCTAAAAATGACTGATCGATAAAAGGTGATGGAGTATTTGGAAACACTTGGCAATCTGTAAGGCTGTTCTGTTCAGCCAGTATTTGTCTGTGCTACATTTCAAATAAAGCTATAACAACAACATCCCATCAGTTCTGAAAACATACTTTGTTGTTTGACCAGTGACATTTAGTCATGAATGGACCGGTGCGACAAAACGGTTTTGAAGTGAACATTTAAATGTACAGTAATAATAAAAAAACTGTCCCATTTATACATAAAAAGAGAGACATACCACTGGAAATGGTAGAGAAAAACATCACAGCATTCAGAAGAGAGTCTATTCTTTCCCACATGACAATACAGTTTGTACTGAAACATGGAAACTAACATAAAATGTACAGAGAAAGTGAACACTGCTGTAAGAAATAACTGATATATTAGCACCTCAGTCTAAATCCCTTATTCTCCAAATAATGTTAATTGATGGTGTTAAAAATGATTTATGTACAACATACTAAACAAACTATATGATACTGCATCATAAAAACCAGTTACTATTTCTAAATGATACATTACTATAAAAATAACAGCTATTCTGTAACAGAAAAGTACCTTTATTTATTAATTTAAAAAGTGACCCTTTTATCTATATCCTTGACCTAGAGCACTGCTGTATTTATCAGAAAAAGTAGAAACAAAGTTGGTTTATTCTCAACGCTCTCATGCGTTTGTGCTTCTCTAGAGCTTTAGCTTATTGTGATAGACTGCCGGAAGAGTAAATAGAGGTAATTGCAGATCAGCACTTGGACATCCTGTTAAAATGATTTAGATTAACCCTTTATAGGGCACTCACTGAAATATTAAAACCCATGGAGTGTTACTGGGGGTTATTACAAGACTTTTGTGACTAAAAAACATATTATATTGTAATAAATGTCATTAAAGTTAGCATACATGAAATGGTTCTTACCCCAATAAAGAGATAAAACACAACAAATACCACATTTGGACACATTTGGCTGAATTTGTTAGGGTTAATCAGAACTCCCATCCAATGTAGGTGACCTTTCTTCTTCAGTAGGCCATGAATACAGATTTAGCTGAAACTTTGGTAGTTTATGCTAAACCAGGAGTATTCACAGAAGCTGCATCAAATGAAACAAGGCTGTAAATAATGTTCACTTTCTTACACAGGCTGATCGTTTAGCTTCATAAGACCATAATGTTTCATCAGAAGTCACTGCTGTTCATTTTTTAAATCACTCAAAACCAGTTCAAATCATCTTTAACATTCTACTGTAAAATAAAAGTCATCTGCATCTTGGCTGGCTTGAGGGTCAGTACATTAAAGGGATAGTTCACTCAAAAATGAAAACTCAAGACCACAAGAATGGAGGACGCATGAAAGTTCCCGGATGTGTTCTTGATATGGAGGACGCATCGATGCCGACTTGAGTGCAAAACTCACTCTAGAAGTCACAGAAGTCATTGCGGCTGAATAAAGGAGGTGGGAAATGCAGCATTCTATATAGATTTATTATTAAAGTTCAGAGATATCACTTATTTATCTCAGGAGATTCCCTAAATGAAACGCTAAAAGTAAACATTGACACGGAAATCTTAATAAAGTCATAAACAAATTAAGGGTGTTTATTTGCTGAAATTCCTATTCAAATTAGTTTTATGTGTATTGTGCAATGTATATTTGTAAAGTCTTTATGCATAGTATATATTGTGAAAAGGGGAAAAACAATAAATCATTGTATGAATGCTGTAATGTTTAAATAATAAATAAATAATCCCATTAAAACGCGTAAAGGTCATTTGACCATCAGAACATTCTCTGTTCTCGCGGTCTCCTGAGTTCGTTCTTCCGAGGTAACTTGGCAAGACTAGTCTCCACAAGAACGTGAGTCTGGTCTCTGCGTTCTTGGAATCGGGAAACAGCCAATGTTGTTATTTTTAAGACCACCGTTCTTCTGTATATCTTCCTTTGGTTTCAACAGAAGTCACAAAACTTTAGAATTTTTGGGTGAACTGTCCCTTTAAAAGCTATTTTTTCATTTTAACCTTTAAAAGGTGTACCTTTTTTACACCTTTGAAAGGTAACCAGTTTATATTAATGATCTAATCCTATTTTAGGAACAAATTTCACTTTAAATGAATGAGTTAGAACAGATAAGAGAATGAAAAGCAGCCAAAAAGTTCTGTTTGGTCAAACAACTCATCGTGTTCTTAGCAAAAGTTTGAAAAGCTGCAACAAAAGATACTTTTGATATGTTTATTTTAGTTATGACTATGTTGAAAATCTAAAATGTAAAAAAGAAGGAATGAGAAAATATATATATAAAATAAAAACAAGGTGCTTCCAAAAATGTTTGATTTCCAATGTGATTTTGCTCAGTCTCTCTTGCCATCAAGTGGTCAAGTATTAGCATTACATCTCTTAAATTAAAGATTTGCCTTTATTTAATCCTTTTTAAAAAATAGTTCTTCACACGACAACACAAACACACCAAACACGGAGTTATTACATTCTAAGTCTACTCGTCCTCAACGACAAACTGAGTAAGTAAACGTGGGCACACAGTGTGACGGAGAGATTTTCAGCTGTTTTTCAGGTGTCCAGATTTGGAACGGGGTCTTTAGAGTGGTCGTTATACATAAAGGTCTCCTCAATATTAAAATCGGCCGGCAGCTGGTCTTTATGGACCTCCATGTGCGAAGAAACCATCTTGAGTGTGGAGAAAAACAGCCCGCAGACGGTGCAGCGGTACATGAGCGCGCCAGAGTGCGTCTTCAGGTGGCAGATCATGGTGGAACGACCACGGAAAAACCGTAGACATACTTTGCACTGATACGGTTTCTCACCTGTATGAATTCGTAGATGATAGGTAAACTCGCCCGAGTGTGCGAAATGTTTACCGCAATAACGACAACGATATAATTTTTCCCTAAGCCCTGCGACTCCGACGGAATTGCCATTTAAAACAAGTCCGGTTGGGAAATGTCCACTGGGAGTTATTTTGTCCTGTAGGTTGAAACCTACATTAAAACCTCCTTTACTGGAACCGCTCGGCTCTAAAGGAGAACTGGAGGACGAGGAGTATTCAAGAAGCTGGTCTGCCTTGCGTTTTCCTGGCCATACCTGACCGCCCTGGAGCTCGTTTGAATGCACGCTGAGATGGTAATGAAACGCCGCCTCGGAGCGGAAGGTTTGTGGGCACAGAAAGCAGCGCAGCTCGGTCTGGCCTTCTCCGCTGGTCTCCGGACTGCCGTCGACTTGTTTCATTGAAGCTTCTTCTTCCTCTGCATGTAGAGACAGGTGTCTGTCCAGCTGAGAGCTCTCTAGGAAGGGGCTGGAGCATTGTGGACAGGTGTAAATAGGTAAGAGGTGTGTGAGTGTGTGCCACAGGAGGGCGCACCGTGAGGGCTGAGAGAGCTGGCACACTCCACAGCGCAATGTCCTCAAGCATGCGTGGCTTTGGACGTGGTCTCTGACAGCCTGAGGGGAAATAAATAATACATTATTAAAATAAACACATTAATGCAATGAACTGCCAGATTTGTAATATAGTATCTTTGAAAAGTAATGATTTGCCCAAACTCTGTCCTGGAAGACCGGTGTCCTGCAGAGTTTAGAATCAACTTGTTACAACACACCTGCCAGGAAGTTTCATACGCTATTGTTGTCTACTGGAAGGAATGCGTCAATCGAGCTAACATTTTAATACAGGGTAGTGCTCCTTTGAAATGAATGTGGAACCAAGGTGCAGTGGAGGACTGGCCATCCAGAGGCAGAGATATAGACACATAAATATATAAACACACACACACACACACACACACACACATATACATATATATATATATATATATATATATATATATATATATATATATATATATATATATATATATATATATATATATATATATATATATATATATATATATATATATATATATATATATATGATTGGGATTGTTCCCAGCGGTCAGTATGCAAATTTTTTTAATTGCAAAAATTATAATTTTACATAGCTTTTCTACATCGATGGATAAGTGACGGCACGGGCATTGCCGACAAAGCATGTGTTTGTGTGTATGGAAATGTATTATCCTCCCTCTCTGTTAAATTTGATCTAATCCGTGTCCTGAAACACACCCCCTCTCCTGCTTTCACTTCTTATACGGAGGGAGGGATTCGTTTGTGAATGAATCCCCATTATGAACAACTCACTTAGCTGACAATAATACAAGTTTATGGCACTGCAGCATTTTGTCGTATTTAATTAGCATTTTTTGCTTATTTTATTCAACAAAACTAATATAAGCCTAGTATTTAGTGTGAGTTGGTGCTAGTTTTCCTAAAGGTCAATGCAGTAAGTGACTAAATTATCAATATGTTAGCACAAAAGTTCGTAATATACAAAAACGGAAAGAAAGAAATCTTACCTATGAAATGTTCTGCCTTTGTGCTTTGTTTACTTAGTTTGCTTGTTTAAACACCTATGCAAAGCGCTAAACTCCAGCATCTTCACATTGGCTTTAGTCTTGACTAGTGTGGTTGAATGACATTTGTCCTGGGAGCACTGTACCAATGTGGCGGCGGTATTGACACACGCTCAGGGTCCGTATGCGATATCTAGCTTGTATATCTATGGTTAAGAGCTTGATTACCTAATTGGGGTTTGAGCTAAACTCTGCAGGACATGGCTGTCTAGGACCAAGTTTGGGCACCTATGTCATAGACTATCATCTTTGACACATATTCAGGATCTGAGATCTGAGCCGTCAGTACAATGGTAATGAAATATATTTAGTAGTAAATAAAAATATTAGTAGCTTTTTAAGTGGTACATTTATTACACAACAGTGCCAATTAATTACATGTTATTATCCTAACTATATGTTTTTTGGATTTGCTAGCTATAGGTTTGTGTAACATTTAAATTTTTGTTTATTCTGTAAAAGTTTTATAACATGTCCCTTAATTGTAAATAGAAATTAGAAATTTAGAGCTGTATTTTCAGAAAAAAAGGCAAATATGATAACAAATATTTTAACTTGCTGTGATTTGAAATCTGAGTTACTCCACCAAATATTAATTTCTTAATTCTTCGTAAGATAAAACATTGGTGTTATGTCTAAAAATAAATATAATCATTTAACAGTAAATGTGGATAAAGAACACAGTGTTTTTTTATAATGAACAGACACTGAGGGCCCTAAAAAACAGCACTAGGTCTGTCACAGTAATCAAAATATTGACTTATCGCACAACACATGGACATGACCTCAATAATTTTTGATGATGAAATATACTGTATATCACCCATACATAAAAACCAATTCTAGCAACATTTTAGCTGATTGTGCAACACCTCTATCTCTAATGGAGGTCTCAGAATGGTTAAAAAACATTAGTATTTATACATAATATTAAATATAAATTACTTTAGTATATTTTGATGTGGGTGTCTGACGACCGAAAATAGATCTGGTACCAAACATTGCAGCCTCTGTTACTTTTTACCTTGCCCTTTTTTGTTAACATCTATTAATATTTGTTTAGGATATGCGTTTTTACAACCTGATTCCAGTGCCTAATTACTAAATTTTTTAAATTACTATAATTAAATATTCTTAAGTATAAAATATTATGTGTTCTTTGGAAGAGTGTGCTTGAATTGTGTTGATATTATATTGTCATTCTGCGTTACATAATGAGTGGCATAAAAAGCAATATCGCAATATATTTTAGTGCAATATATCGTACAACAAAAAGTAGATACCGTGACAGACCTAAACAGTGCTCCATTTACCTTAAAGTCATTGGCGATGGATTTAGCACAGACGGCGCACTGCAGTTCCCCTCCTTGCCTTTGGGTGGCTCCATTCATCTGCTCTGGGTTTTGCGGGACACTTTTGGCTGCTGACTGACGTCTGTGGTGAATCAGCGCCATCTCAGTCCTAAACTGGTGCTCGCAAACGTCACACGAGAAGAGCAAGATGCCCACATGCGTGAGTGCATGTGCGACGCCAGCGGCACGGTCTGAGAAGGAGGTGCCACACACCTGACAAGAACCCGAATCTGAGAGGTGCGTTTCCGCGTGAGTCCGAATGATGCCATTTTCTGCAGGAAGCAGCATCCCACATGTTTTGCAAGGCAATGATGGAGACATCTGCCCAAGAGATGCACCATTTTCACAGTTCTCAATACACATCAAGTCCTCGTCGTCCTCTTCCTCCACTATAAAGTGTTCCTCTTCATCACTCAGCTCAATGATGTCCTCAGAAAGAGCTCGCCATTGATCACCACTTTCAGTCTGCTCCTCCTGGACACTTGACCTCTTCCTAGTGTCATCTTCCTCAAAAAAATCTGACTCTTTGATTGGTCCTGCAACAGCACTAAGTTGCAAACTATCCAACGGGTCAGTGGAGGATGATGAAGGAGCGCAGGTTTCTCCAACAACCTGGGCTGAAGAATCAGGAACTGAACAAGTTTCCTGAGCTCCGAATGTTGGTTTGCTACCATTAATGACAACCTGGTCAACTGAGTTACTTCCTCCATTTTCTTCATCGTCTTCTTCTTCATCCTCTTGCTTGAGCTGCAAAGTGAGGCCTGGAAGAGCGTCTGCAGAACGGTTACTATCTGACGGGCTTGGCTTGTTGATTTCCTGTTGGCTGTAACCCAAATGTACCTGCAAGTCTTCGTTTTTCGGTGATTGAGCAGCCAGATGGGAGCGATTCAACCTGCCGTTTCTGACCTGGGAAACTGGAGATGGAGTTACAGGTGTTGGAGCGGCTGAAGATGATAGGGAAGAGCAGGATGCTGCGGAAGACGAGCAAACAGATGCAGCCACAGCATTGGTGGACACCATATCATTCTCCAAGTCTCCATCGCCTGCGGTGTTTCCGGAGCTGGAGCTTTGTAGGTCAGGAAAGGTGGCGTGGCAAGCGTTCACCAACTCCCTCACGCCGAGCCTTTCCGCCAACTCATACAACACACCTACATCGATCAAGTCTGTGAAAATCTCCCCTGTGTAAATAAACGTCAGCACCTTCTCGAAATTGGAGGCCGAGACAAAATCCACAGAGAAGGTGGTTGGAATAGCACCCTGGCTGCTGGAGCATCTGGAGAAGAGGCTGTTGAAGTGCGTGCAGGAACATGCTAAGACTGCGCGATGAGCCGGAAAAGAGCGCCCCCCGACCTGAAGGATGATGTCACAGAGGAGGCGAGACAGGCGGCAGCGGTTGAGCTCGGAGAGGAGACGCCCCGCATGTCCGGTGCCCTGCAGCCTGATCCGCATGGCTGCCAATGCTGACCAAAGCCAGGGTGAGGACTAAAACAGAGAATCAGGACATGAGTTTTAAATTAGGGCTACACGATATTGGAAAAATCTAACTTTGCAATATTTTCTTATTCAGAAATATATATAATGCGATATGAATACAGTTTCACCAGGTGACTTAATTATCTCTATTTGGAAATTTTAGATTGATTTGGATGATTCTGTAGTGGGAGTGCATCTGCATAAAATCTAATAAACAATCTATAAATACAATAAAGAATAGATACCATTGACATAAACAGTGTTTTATAGTTTTGTGAGTCTAACAGTATACTGTAATTGAATAATAAAAATAAATCAATAAAATTAATTGTTGTTAAAGTTACAAATAGTACAACTTCTTATATCTAAATGCTTTTACAATCATTATACAGTCACAGGCTAGGGTTGGGTCGATAGACATCACGATCCTTCGCCCCGCCCTCGTTGCGAAACCCGCTCCCGAAAAATACACACGGCACCATTTACACTTATGCCTTAGTTTTAAAATGCCATTTTAGAATGAAAACAACCCACGTCCACACTGGCGTTTCATCTAACATTTCTGAAAACCCCTCCTTCAATACTATACTGCTGAAAACGTAGATCACATGACCACACACAAACACTCTGTCATGCGCTGCAGTGTAGGTTATGCGCACGTCTGACTCTGAGCTCCAGCAGAGATCTCGGCCCAGAGAGCAGTGCACGTCGGATAGTTTATCAAGGATGTACTGCTGGATCGCGTCTCACTGTAGTTGTTAAACGTAATATTTCATTAATCTTGTCTCTATCTAAGACTCTTCTGTCTTTTGAATCTATCAGGTAATGTATCACAGCATCAGTACACTGGTTTAATCTTTCGCTTTCACGCGTGTACCAAGTTTGTCGACGCCATTATAACGACACAGATTTAAAGCTATACTTTGTATTATATCATCTTTGCATCAAATTACAGCAAACCGGTTAACGCTTATGCAAGGCGTTTCTAATGCAGCATCTATGGAAGATACAGTAAATTTGGCATTGTACTCTCTGGAAATTGGTGTATTATTTTAATAATATACCACCTGCTTGAAGTAAATTTGAAATGCAGCTTAGTAAAGTGAACGAGGAAATTTTTATTATATGTAAGTTTTACTTAATTATATGTTTTACATTGATTATATGTATTACATGTGACTTTTATCTGTCAGGAAAGTGTTAAATCATTATGAAACCCTTATGAAAAGTTTATTTAAGTGTATTATTAGTATATTTCTTGTAAACAGAAAACTAAGAAAATATACGTTCAGTTTACTTTTTATCTACTTCTCTAAAATGTACTTCCTTTACGAAAAATAAGTGTACTATTATTAATATATTTCTTTTAAACTTTAGAATAAAGTATGCTTTCAGTTTACTTTAGATGTACTTGTGTTTGTTTGGTTAAACTTCATTGTTCTGATTGTAAGAATGTGAAAATTAGCCTTTAAAGTTCTCAAGAAGCGCTTTGAAATGTGCTTATTTAATCAATGTGGGATGTAATCTCAACTGAAACATGAAAGGATTTAGTATATTTGTCCAATATCTTAAAATACATCACTGTTATTGTTTTGTCTTAAGACACACACACACGTGTGTCTATTTATTTTAATAAAAATCTGCTGAAATGCCCTAAATTAATTAAAGCCAGATTAATTGTCAGTATATGCTAATGATCAGCTAACTTTGCTAACTAATCTTACTTGGGAAAAAGAATTTTTTTTTATGCTAGGTATATTTTAATTGTAACTTCTTTTTCATGAAGGAAGTGTATTTTAAAGAAGTATAATAAAGTAGACTGAAAGTATACTTATTTATTTTTCAGTTTTAAATAAGTATAAGTAAAACTTATTTTTTTTTATAAGGGAAGTACAATTCAGAGAAATACAAATGTGTAGACTGAAAGTATACTTTTTAGATGTTTTAAAGGGCACCTATTATACCCCTTTTACAAGATGTAAGATAAGCCTTTGGTGTCTCCAGAATGTGTCTTTAAAGTTTCAACTCAAAATACCTATCAGATTATTTATTATAGCCTCCAGAAACTGCCAATTTTTGGTGTCTGCGTATACTGTAGCTGTTTTTGAAGCCTGTGGCTTTAAATCCATATGAGCTGCTTCTCCCCTGCCCTGGTCTGCTTCTCATCATGTTACATCGTATAAACAGCAGTCAGTGATAGAGACAGACTCGGATGAAGCTGAAATACAGCTCATTAGTCAAAAATACCAAGTAAGTTTATTTAATGTATTTGTGGTGGAGTTTATTAAAGCCATTCTGAAATGATGAGTCTCACATAAAATGCTGTTTGCAGTACACACATATATTACCATTTACTGACACCATGCGGCCATGTTTATTATAGCGGTTTTAAGAATTACATAGCATTTTTACGGCCTTTATTGCAAACATGCTCCATTTTAAATGTTTTAAACTTTTTAAAAAATCACAGAGTTAACAAATATTTTAATCTCAGTTTCTTTGCAAAAAAATTTCTGTGGGCATATGTATACGTGTTATTAAAGAAACATGGCACCTGTCAATCAATTCGGTTGGTGGGGAAAACTACACACCTACATCACGTTGCGGTGGGCCTCAAAATTACTGGGATTTGGGTCCTATTTTAACATTAGAACATTTTTTAAAAAGAGACTTGTTGGGTTTACAACACTCCAACATGACAGTGGACACACTATAGACCATTTCAATATGGTCCTGTCATTGGCCCATGAACATTTCCTGTCAAACTATTTTGTAACTGTAACAAGAGGCAATTCAATCATAACTTAATGTTACAATAGCTATAATAATATTAATTATTTAACAAAGTGTAGTCCTTTTTGGATTGTTGGAAGCTATAGAAATTAAATATGTAAAACAGGAAATACGTTGGGATGATTGTTTTTGTTTACATCCCTCAAAATGGTCTATAGAGATAGTTCTGTCCAAACAGCTTACAAAAGTTGATTCACATCATAGGTGCCCTTTAAAATTCGCTTGTTAAGTTTGACGTCACGTGAAGCCGTTTCCGGGTCCAAGCGCTCTATCAAATTGTATAGGGGAGACTCATCAAATGGTAATAATAAATGTTTACTAAGCAATGTAATACTTTCGAAAATCACAGTCACAATATATATATATATATATATATATATATATATATATATATATATATATATATATATATATATATATATATATCCATGCCAAATATCCAATGGCAAGAAAGTGATTAATTTTGTATAAATTATTACAATTTTGCTATTCCAGAGACTGCCGTGTACACTATAATTTTCTAGAAAATTCACTTTAATGTGTGATATGACTAAAAACTGACATAAACGAATATTTTCTTAATTCAAATGAGTAGCGGCTTAGACCCGGAAACAATATTCCTTACGTTATGACTTAATAAGCGGATAGTGTACTTTTCTTTAGGGAAAGAATAAAGCTTAGTATTTAATGTTTTAGTATTACTGTAAATATTTTGTGATAGCAATAAACTATATTCTCCACACCAGAAGGCAACTAAGTACTTTACAGTATTTACTACATAGCTAATATGACAGGTGCTTGGAAAAAGTAACAGGACTTAGTCTGACGTCAGCCAAAAAAAAAATTGTTTTGGAAGCAAAAGTTTATCGCATTTTGATGAAAGATAATAAAGGCGACCCTTTTTTATCATAAAGTGTGCATATAAATAATACCTGAGGGAACCTCAAAACCAAAAATGAAATCATATTTACCTGCGATTTCTACAAAATACGCCCACTACCTACGTTTACATTTATCATAACTAGTTTCATCATAGAAAGTCAGACTAAAAGACTGATGTATAACGTTAGTAAAAATAATTATTTATTAAAAAAGCATTAACAATTGCACATATTTAAATAACTCAAATTCATAACGGAATTATACAATCCATGAACAACGGATCCAAACAAAGATAATGTAGACCACACACATACAGGCTTTTTTTTGGATTGACACATTTGTAACCCCTCTGTATCTAAAATATATCTGGGTATGTGCAGCACAGATTTTAAGATGCAATGAGACTGTTCAATGCATGCTTGTTTATTTTGTGCCATACTAGTTTAGCAGTAGCTAACCGGTTGCTATTGGATTCCGTTAGCATGTACGGCTAACTAGCACTTCCCGATTCATCTCTCGTAGTGGCCGACCGCTGCGCCACTCATTAGTACACAGAAACGGAATAACAACTCAAATGTTTGCTTACCCATAGAGTGCTGCTAGTTTGCGAAAGATTAATAATCTCAGTCGGCTCCTGTTAGCCCAGACAGTCGTCCATGCATAGACACGGGCGGTGTCTCAATACCCAGTGAGCTGGCTACCTAGATCCCTCGATTGATTCAGAACCGTGTGTGATGGCTAAAAATGCCGTCTAAGGTAAAGCGCTTAAGATGTTTTTTAAAACACGACCATTTTTTTCATAAAGGACTAAAACAAATTCAACACCAAAGCACTGAGAGAGGGAGGGAGGGAGCGCCTCCAATGGAGAAACATTTTATCCTATGCTATAAACGTCAACAAACGTGTTTATTTAGGCCTTAATATCGTGTTACAACCAGGGGCGGACTGGGACAAAAATTCAGCCCTGGCACTGTAGCCACACCAGCCCACATTACCACACCGACACAGCCCCACCCATGGACACGCACATCCACACATTATATTAGTGTACAGATGGTGAAATAATATACGCAGTGCCAAATGTAATAGATATTAAAACATTTAAATGTATGTGACTGGAACAAAAACAACCTCTTTATAAAAAATGTATACATACAGTAAAAACTTAATAAAAAAATGTTTGTCTGCTATTATATGATAGAAGTAACCTTTGAATGTGTCTCACGCACACGCACACACACACACACACACACACACACACACACAGAGCTTTACACACAAATGGACACGCAGCACGCAGCATGTGCAAAATGTCCTGTATGTCCAAAGAATTTTGTCAGTTGTTGTGTCTGAGTGAGAAAAGAATTGATGAAATTTGAGAGATGTAATCATTAAATGCATTTTGTGCCAAAACAATGAGAATTGATCCCTAGTTCAGCCCACATAGACTTCTGTTGTGCTCACTGTGTCAAGAGTTTTGCAAAAGTGTCCTATATAGAGAAATGTGTCCTAGCGTCTGTAAAAAACTTTATTACACTTAAGTAATAACAGTAGCACAAAAGGCAATACAATATATAACAAAAAAGCAGAAATATTTGTGTGTACTAGCAGATTTGTACATTTTTAATCCTTCATGATATATAGCTTTTTTGATATAAAGTATGCTGAAGTGTTACTAGTGCTGCATCTCCATTTGTGTGTGTGTGACACATTCACAGGCTACTCCTATCATAGGGGTTAATTTATCGTTAATTAGCCACAGTCTTAAAAAGGCTTACATGAGCTTTTATTTTGAAGTGTTTCTGGCAATCAGACAGTTTATTCTTATTTGTTTCGGGACCACACACACACACACACCAACCTACATGGATACTCCGAAGTGATGTTTAGCACTTGCATGCTCAGTATTTGTTGGAAACTTTGTGGAAAAAGAATAAAGAATTCTGGATTGATTGCAGCTCGTTGCCTCTGACTGACCAGACATCTGTGGTGAACTAGCCCCCACTGACAACCCCTAACTGGTTTGTGGTTTCTATATCAGTTTTCTGTACACAGTATTAAGAAACTGTCAGCATTTGTGTCAGGGTGTGTTTCTCTTACGGCTCTATTCCTACCTCCATGACACTTGACTCTGCTGCAGCAGTCAGGCTATCTGCACTGCCACTGGGTCCAGAAACATTCTAGTTTGAATAGATGAACACAGGAGTCAGGAAAGGAAGAACATAAGCAAGCCAATGTCTGACTATTGCATAGATATACTACAATATTGCCTGTAAAAGAAGTCTATGTTCCACCTACATACTGTGACATATGCATGTATTTAATGTTTTACTTTAAAGACTAGCTATGTATTTAGAGTTGACTACAAATTCCTACAGTACTATAGCTATAGCTGTTCTGTGTATACCCTAAATTCCACGTTATCTGCTTATAATGATATTTTAAAATGTATGGGAGTTCCACGCTGAGTTAACTGTTAAACACAGTGTAGGTTACTGTCAAAAACTGTCAGAAGTAGCGTGAATGACATTAAAATTAATTATTATTTATATTTTAGTATAATTAAGGGGGTCAGTCACACACCAGAAGCGCTGCTCGGCGACGCATAGCGTCGCGCAATGCCATGCATTTCAGAATTCTAATTTCTAAACAAAAGTTTCTAAGGTACACAAGTCGGCAGCTGTCATGTGAATATGCGCGTCTGATGTGCCATACTTTCAACTGTCATGTGCTCGCCGTGTTGCGGCGCATCCGATGTGTGACCTGCTTTATTTTCTGTTCCCTTCTTACCTCCTTTACCGCGCTACTGTCCTCCGATGCATTTACACCTCCTCTCGCGAATATTTCGGTTAATTTTATGCATTTGGCAGCATCTGATTTTAGAGCCCTTTTCTTGTTTCTCTGACCTTTTCAGCACCGCCTTTCCTTTTTTTACGGTCCATATTTTGACATTAACGTTAGCTTGCGTTGTGTTGTATTTACTGTTTGACCATCTTGCCGGATTTTGATTACATCAGCGTAATCCACAGCCTCTGATTGGGTCGGCCCATCTCGAGACCGGCCGGCCGTCGCCGATTGGCCCAAATTCTTAACATGTATCATTATTATAATTATCAATCATTATTATTATTATTATTATTATTATTATTATTATTATTATTATTATTATTGTTGTTGTCATCAACAGCAGCATTATATTCACATCTTGCAAGAGATAAAAGCTGCCAGCATGCAAAAACAATACATATTAAAAAAAAAAAACCCTGACCGGCCCACATTTTAAAACTGCCCCGGCCCTTCTGGCATTTGCCAGAATTGCCAGACGGCCAGTCCGCCCCTGGTTACAACTAGTCAGTTTTACTGTTAAATGAGGAAATTGGATTTTTAACTATCGAAAGACTTTATTAAAACGTGAACAATATAAATCAATTTTAATGTAACATAATTTTTAAAAATAAAATTATGTCAGTTGCAGTTTTGTTTGTGATTCAGTGGGGTCCACTGTGAAAAGTAGGGCTATTAGAGAATCTAATGTTTAACGTCAATGCATTAATTGTTCATTCATTTCATAAATAATATTCATAAATAATTTCGCCTCACAGCAAGAAGGTCACTAGTTCCAGCCTCGGTTGTGTCAGCTGGTGTTTCTGTGTGGAGTTTGCATGTTATCCCCGTGTTCGCGTGGGTTTCCTTCGACAAAGACATATGGTACAGGTGAATTGGGTATGCTAAAATTGACCATAGTGTTTGTGTATGGAACAACAGATCCAAATGAGGCCTATTATAAAAAAAGTAAATATATAGTATTTCTGACATTTTTCTTTATTTTATGGATTTGAGTTATGAATTACAGTATCGCAATACTACTTGATATCACGGTACTTCAGCTGGTATAGTACCGTGATATGAATTAATGTTATCGTGACAACCCTACTACCTAGTTGTAAATGTATAACCGCAGAAAAGGTTACTTACTGAACCAATTTTAACAAGTTGGTGAACTGTTTGAAAAGAATTACCAAATGATTGAGGTGAATCAAAATCAAAAACACTTCTGCATAATAATGAAAGATTAGATATGAACTGAACATTTAGTTTCCATGGACCCTTATAAGTTGTTTTTTAGTCATGTGGTTCTTGTGACGTGTGAATTTCAGATAGAGGGCAGTAAGTAAAAAACATAATGGGAGACATAAGGGAAAGTATTTTTGTGATTTATACCATATTTCAAAGGAGATATAAATAGAAAATAACCACAAAGCCGAGCTTTCTACTAAAATAAAATATAATTGCCTGTTATCGAGGTGGTAGATACTGTATACGCTATTGCGTTACATGAAAAAATACCATAGTAAATACTACAGTGTTTGGAGACATTCATTCATTTTCTTTTTTCGGCTTAGTCCCTTTATTAATCCGGGGTCGCCACAGCGGAGTGAACCGCCAACTTATCCAGCATTTGTTTTATGCAGCGGATGCCCTTCCAGCCATAACCCATCTCTGGGAAACATCCATACACACTCACCTACACTCATACACTACGGACAATTTAGCTTACCCAATTCACCTGAACTGCATGTCTTTGGACTGTGGGAGAAACCGGAGCACCCGGAGGAAACATGGGAGAACATGCAAACTCCACACAGAAACGCCAACTGACCCAGCCGAGGCTCGAACCAGCGACCTTCTTGCTGTGAGGCAACAGCACTACCTACTGCGCCACTGCATGTTTAGAGACATATTATAGATAATTACTTGAATTAGTGGTAATTATATTGTTGCGGTGGTACAACACAACTGTAGTAATAATCAAATAATTCGATAGACTTTAGTTTTCTACGCTATAAATACCTTCACAATGCACCACAGTTTACACGAACAATACAGTATTTATTACAGTTTACTATACAACAGTATTCTGTAGCATTCATTAACAAAGAGTTGTACACATTATACACTTTACTATGTGCCTCAAAAACATGCTTATTATAAATGACTAGTTTTTCCCCTATACGGATATCTTCCAGACAACACAAAATAACAGATGAAAGCATACAATAGCATGGGCGCATAATCTACATTATTATTTATTAATTTTCCTAAGGGGAAAAAAGAGCTCCACAATAATAACTGTCTAGTGGATTCTTTAGAAGTTTCTTGGTGTTTGTATCTGATTTTTATATAACAAAGTAACATATAATACACATAGCTAGGCCTGTACATAATCTTTATTGGTGATGTCAAATGAATTATTACGTTCAAACAAAGTTTTACACAATGTTGTATTGAAATTTGTTTTATTACAGCCAGTTTCTTTAACTTTCCCCCCTTTATGAGCAAAAACCTTTGGAAGTTTTTAAAAGCTGTTCGGTATTTCTTATTTTGGCCAATATAAACAATTATAAACAACACCAAACAGAAGCATTTTGATGTTCTGATAGCGATTCCTATGTAGAAGAATAACTAAATTCGTTGTGTCATCAATGATGTCATATGAAAACCTTCATATGTCATATATCCTTTAGGTTTCTTACCTGTTCCAGTCGCATTCAAATTATAATTGAATATGGGATAATAAGGCAAAAAACAACAACAACACTACGTTATTAAAGTAATTGTTTATTTACAGTATATGGATAATGGGCCATCACATTCTTCAATCAAAATGAAAAGCGTTCCTCTTCCTGTTTTCTCAATAGAGCACAGTTGTAAATCCTCTAATATTTTTTTTAAATAAAAATGATAAATCCCTATAATGGATTAGATTTTCAATTTCTTTGTCAGACACTTAAGGTCTTTTCACACTGAAGTCTGAAATTTTCGTATGCACACATCTTGTACAAAGCGGAGTCACAAGCAGTGATACTTTGCTCTCCTCTCTCTTCTCCAAAGTAAAGAAAGAGGAATAGGCTACATATTGTGTTTGATTTATACCGCATATAGAGGAAGGACAGTTGTGTGGCAATGCGATTAAATTTGAGGTTGAATTTATTTTTTAAGGTGCGAAAATTACAGGTGAAATTTTGGATTCAGTGTGCAATAACCTTTAGCGGGCTCTTTATTTGCTTTATTCAGCCCTATGTAAACAGTAAAGAAGATGTTCACGTGATTAGCCAAACAGGCAAGAATCCAGTCTTTTTTTAAATAAATAAATGAATTGCTGTTACCTGACAGGTTCTATGTCCTGTCTAATTTTCATAATCCACTTTTTCTGAAGTACTATGTCCTGTGGAAATTATGTATTCTCTTTATTTTGATAACCAAATGATCAATATTCAGCTGTTCATATCAATTCACCCTCTTGAATGCTGCAGGACTGACCCTCACAGCCTCGTTTTTTGATTTGTAATGGCCGAGGGTTAAATAAAGGCAAATTAGTAATGAAACAAAGTACTTGGATTTCTGTAATGTATACAAATGTTTACTGAACAATTAGATAATAGTTTATTTAGAAACTTACACCAGTAGGACTCCATCATGTGGTCAGATGTTCAAGACTACTCTTGAACACCTTAATTAGTTTGATCAGGTGTGTTTGATTAGGCTTGGAGCAAAACTGTGCAGAGCTGCGGTCCTCCAGGAATTAAGTTTGAGACCTATGCTCTAGACATTATTCAAGTGTATTCTCAGCCACACAATGGCATAATATGTTAGTATTAGGTTAGATTTAGGTTGTGATGTCGGGTGACCAAAATTCAATGTTGTGTTGGAAAGTGACCAAAATCCAACGCTGAGTCAACATCTTAAAGCAACTTCATATTGTTGACAAATACTGACATTTATTCAACCAAAGTCCAACCTCTGATAGACATCATAGTGATAACGTCCACACAACGCATACCTGTAACATTGGGATGTGAAAATAAGAGATAAGGGATTAAATAACAGAGGTGTCACTTTAAAAATCTATAATGCACAGATCTATAATGAAAGCATTCGATTGATTTCCTCACTTCTTATGCTCATTTAAGACTTAATTGGTTGTGTTTAAAAGAAAACCCACCAAGATCGACATGTTTAGATTTTATTATTATTATTATTATTATTATTATTATTATTATTATTATTATTATTATTATTATTATTATGTTTATATGTCTGTTCAAACATGCACCCAAAACCCAGTACTTACTTTCGCTCCACTTCAAATTGAGTCCGTTTTGGAAAAATCATCTATTTATCAGTATGGAGGGCTTCTGACAGTCACAATCCACTACATGAACTGACTGTTTTGAGAAAAGCATTGGAGGGGTGACGGCGCCTGTAATGAAAATAAAGGAAATCCTGCCATTTTTCTATTTATATTAAAATGTTTTCATGCCTAAAACAAATGAAAGCGCAGAACAAATTCACATTTAAGAGTAAGGGGCGGCTCCTGGTGTTTCGGCGATATGGGTTGCATATAGAGAGGATCGACTCTTTAATGTTTATTGCCACTCTTCATAGAAAGATTGAAAATATGGGAGAAATGCAGGAAAATAGCTTTACGGGATGACAGCAAGATAGAATTGTAAAATGCGGGAGAAATCCTGGGAAAAACGGGAGGGTTGATGGGTATGCAACGTCAAGTTGTAACATCATTAGACGTTGATATTTGGTTGTTTTTAGGTTGCATTGGAAAGTGACCAAAATCCAACACTTGTCAGAACACTTGTTGGATCTGACGTCAACTCGATTTTCATTTCCACCCAAAATGCAACGCCCCCACAACGTTGGGGTACAACGTCAATCTGACATCATGTTGACATCCTGTGCCTGCTGGATTGTGGGACTGATTGAGTGCACTTTAGAACATCCACTATGGTTTCAGACACCACTACAAATTGCTGCTCCCTCTAATAGTGCACTATTTAAGAATATAGGGGGTGATTTCAGATATAGCCTTATATGATTTACGCTTTTACCACTTCTAGGCTGGATTATTGCAATACACTGTACCTCAGTGTCTAAAAATCTTGCTTATCTCATTTGCAGTTGGTATAGAATATAGTTCTGTTCATATTTCAGCAATTCTTGCAATTCTGTTTAGTTGGTACAGTGTGTTTGTTGGATGTCATGCTTTCGTGCAGCACTTTGGTCTGAAATTTTTTTTAGAAATAAAATTGCCTTGGGGGCAGCGCAATGAAGCCTTCTCACACCAAGAAGGTCGCTGGTTCGAGCCTCGGGTGGGTCAGTTGGTATTTCTGTGTGGAGTTTGCATGTTCTCCCTGTGTTGGCGTGGGTTTCCTCCAGGTGCTCCGGTTTCCCCCACACTCCAAAGATATGCGCTGTAGGTGAACTGGGTGAGCTAAATTGTCCGTAGTGTATGTGTGTAAATGAGTGTGTAGGGGTGTTTCCCAGTGATGGGTTGCCGCTGGAAGGGCATCGGCTGCATAAAGCATATGCTGGATAAGTTGGCGGTTGATTTCGCTGTGGCAACCCCAGATTAATAAAGAGACTAAGCTGAAAAGAAAATGAATGAATGAAATTGCCTTGGGGGTGACAAGGTGGCTCAGTGGTTAGCCCTGTCACCTCACAGTAAGAAAGTCGCTGGTTCGAGCCCTGGCTGGGTCAGTTGGCATTTCTGTGTGGAGTTGGTATGTTCTCCCCGTGTTGGTGTGGGTTTTCCTCCGGGGTGCTCCGGTTTCCCCCACAGTCCAAAGAAATGCGCTATAGGTGAATTGAATAAACTAAATTGGCCGTAGTGTATGTGTGTGAATGAGTGTGTATGGATGTTCCAGCTGGAAGGGCATCCGCTGTGTAAAACATATGCTGGATAAGTTGGTGGTTCATTCCGCTGTGGCAACCTCTGATGAATAAAGGGACTAAGCGGAAGGAAATTGAATGAATGAAAGTTGCCTTGCCATACTTATTGTAAAGCACAGTAAATAAACTCATTTTGCAGTCTGTGTTCTGTCAACATTTCTCTCTAGTATTTCTATTGACAAAAAACTGTTTATTTTAACCTGGGAAACTGTCTAAAATCATTCAAGGCATAAAATGTAGACGTTGTCTCTTTTTGATTATAAATATGAATCTATAAAATGGAAACTTACCAAGCAGTGCCGAAAAAGAGGTTGAAGATCAGCGTTTATTGTCTATGGTGCTTAAAAATGATTCACAATGACAAATACTATTTCTTCTGGATATAAACATGATCTTACAGTACATTACCCTCAGCCATGATGTCTATTTCAAAGAACAATGGTAATGACAGTCATAATGGTAAATACATTCCCTCGGTTTGCTTTGGGAAACTCTCAAGCTACATTTTTTTACCATGTAATGCATCTATATTACAGTATATTTATCAGCATATTATAAATAATATTGCTTTTTAGTTGTTAAAACAGTTTCCATTTTTCTTTTAAAAAGGCAAGTTGAAATTGTGTTGCCGTCATTCTAAGCCTGTTCTAACATGGACAATGAATTCTTCTTTTTTTTCTTTCTTATTTTATCTGCAAGGATGTACGTACAGTATAATACAGCACTGTTGGTGTTTTCCTGGGATGGAAATTCACAGACGTACGGAACACACAACTGTGTATGAGGAAGTAAAAATGGCCTTGGAGAAAATGTTTGTATATGATGAATGTTCAGGGGTTAGGAGACTCTCCTCCTGGAATTGACTCGTCCGACACTCGTAATGCTACTTTTGCGGGACAGAACAGGAGTCGGAGAGGTGGGCGAAGTCTCGCTGGGACAGCCGTGTTGGACGAGAATCTCTGCACACTCTTTGCTCCCTGCTTGGCGCGCCAATGTCAGAGCGGTTCTACCTTGAGGATCCTTCGACTTCACATCACTGCCGTACTGTTGAGAACAAGTAAGAACAAAATATACATGTTAGAAACGCATAAACAGTGCAATACTGAGTTCAAGATAGAATAATACAGAAACTATATATATTTTTATATATATAGTTATTTATTTTATTTATATAGTTATTTTTATATATATATTTCTGAGTTAAAAAGCTCTTAGAAAAGGAAAAAGGTGGATTGGGAATTATTAAGTTAATTAGCAGATTTTTTGCAGAAAAAATCCACCAATTAATATCCACTTTTATCACTGACAGATGTCTATATTATCTGAAACTCCTGGAAACAAATGCATCCCTGCCTGCCACACTGATCACGTGTTGCATTGGCATGACATCAACTCCCCCTTCAGTCTGATTGGCTAGAGGACTGTCAATCAGTGGACCAATGATGACGCTGAAGCTTGCCTTTGATTTAAATGAAACTTGAATAGCTTTTTGGAAACATAAGTGCACAATGAGAGACCGTAAGCGCACAAATTCTAAACACATTTTCATTTTTGATTTATGCTCATTATCTTTCAGGACGTAACCTTGTTGTTTCTTATTCTGCATTTAGTTTTCGCTTTTGCGTGTGATAACTTTACATGCGATGTTAATTTTTGGATTTAAGCTTATTATTTTTTGATCTCCGACCGCGATACATTTGGTGGGATTTTGAACCTATAACAGATTGGCAAAGCCACACACACATGCACTCTAACAAACAGATCAGCACGGTTGTCTAAAGGAGCCATTCACACAAAACATGTCTTTGCATTAAAAAAATACAAGACATAGGCTGCATCCAAAATCACCTACTAGTAGGTACTACATCTGAATTTGAATTTACTATGTAACTATTTTTAAAAGTTTTAAGTAGGGCTTGGCGATATTGCAAAACAAAACAAAACAAAAAAAAAATCACGATATGTTTCATATCATTCGATAGCAATAATTATTGAATTTTTTAACAATCCATTTAGAAATATTTGGATATTTTTAACCACTTTATTTTAATTTACCAACATAACTAAAGCAAATAGTTTTAATAGTCAAAAACAAAAATATTTAAACAAAACCTGATCTTTTTATAATTAAATAAACAGTGTTAAAGAGACTCTTAAACTTGATAAATAAAATGTGTGTGCAATGGTAGAGGTAGATCAACATCTGTAAGATGTCAATATTAATGATACAGTAAACTTCAAACTCTGTCAACAACACAAATTATGATAATCAAATCTAAGCTTTCAAGTAAAATAACCATTCATCATTATTCAAGTAGATCTGAACATTAAAAATTGTGAAGTTGAATGACTATATTACACACTATGCTAAAACTCTTTCAGATGGGATGCGAAAGAAAAGAAACCAAAAAGCCACTCTGGCCACATCCTTACATCCTTTTTTATTTACAATCTCCTCACTGCTGCTAGCCACGGCAATCATTTTTGCATGTGTTGTTATTCTGACCTGAAGTGTCAAGCGCGAGTGCGTGGTGTCCTTCACAATTTTTAATGCATTTTGCGCTCGCGCTTCCCTGCCGTCTTTCTGATTCATGTCAGAAACTCGCCGGAGGTAGTAGTTCATCCGGACACTTCTCGCCTACAGTTTATAAAATACTATGAATTGAACTACTCGACTCGCATACTGTTTTTAACATACTACATAGTATGGAAGTATGCGATATTAGACGCAGTCACAATGTTCTCAGGAATGCTTTTTTTTACTTCCTCTGCCATTTTAAAGGGTCATGAAACCTTTTAAAGAGCAAGGGAAAAAGAGGGGCTTTTGTCAGTTGGCTCACCAGCTCAAGACAAAAAAAAAATCTGATACAAAATGTGAGGAGATGCATGATTTTATAGTTTACAGAGTTAAAATGCAAATAAATAAATAAACAGTAAGTACTTTAATGCCCTGTTACATCTACAATAGGCTATTAGTAATTTCAGATCATTTATAACCACAATTGGTTTTATCACTATTAAGATAATCGTGTTTATATAAACACTATAAATGAGGAGGATTTCTCTCCTCCTGAATCCCCAGGTCTGAATGCAAACACAGTGAATAGCAGTACAGTAGCTCTCTTTCCCTATCAATTCCAACCATTAACCCTGCCGGTAATCTGGAGGATTTTAAACATAGGCGAACACTGCAGCACTGCGATTTGTCTGAATGGTAACAAACTCAACTGATAATACATAACAAAATCTGTCATTCTTTAATTCTCGTACAGCTCTCCCGACTAAAATGCTTGCTGCACACAAACAGGTTGGATGTATCAGTAGCCCGCACAGCATCGCAGAGAAAGCCATGCAACAAACTCTGTGGATTATGAAAACAATCACATAAAAGCCTTCATGAACAGCTAAGTGTCATGCGCGGTCTCAAGGCCGTCACACACCGGATGCATCGCTCAGCACCGTGACACGGCGCGCACATGACAGTTGAAAGTATCGCACACCAGAAGCGCACATTCGCATGCTATTTTAAACGGAACTAATTAGATGCCGCTCTGTGGCGCAGCAGAAATATGAACAGTGTTCTGAATCGTGGCTGGGCATTGCGGACAGCCGCCGACTTGCGGCGCCGGTGTGTACCCTGATAGAAACCTATGTTTAGAATTCTGAAATGTATGGCGCTGCGTGGCACTGCGTGGCACTACGTGTCGCGCTGCAGAGCGACGCTTCTGGTGTGTGACCTGCATTACACCTTGGTGGGTCTGTGGTCTGTCCATAGTCTGTCATCAGAATGCACCTGAATAATTAAGAAGCAGCCTCTTCTCATAGGATAAGAAAACTTAGCTATGAATAATAATGAGAACCGACAGGTCATCACTCCAGAAGCAGATGCGCGCTACATCACTGATTTTGATCTTACCCCAGGGGAAAGATAGGACGATTTAAAGGCCCACGCTGTTTTGGGGCCACCAGAGATACTAGTAGGGGCCCACCAGAACCATTCTTAAAATCTCAAAAAAAGTACTCCAGGTTGTCTTGAACCTTTAAAATCAAATAAAATGCTTGTCCTGCTTCCTGATTGGTCAGCAACTTTGGAACTGACATTAGTGAATGCTGCTGCAATTTTTATTAACTATACACAGCGTCTTAATAATGCAGCACTAAAGTGTGTGGCACTTTGAAATACACAAAACGCAAGAGCGACAGCATATTCGTCAAGTGCATGTGATCATAAAAACAATGGAAAAGCAGCTCGTTGGAATGGAAAAATGCATTCTAATGATTTTGACTTTAACTGTATATGCCATAATGGGGAAAGACTGTGTTATATAACATTATTATTATTATTTAAATTCCTCTGGCAGTGGTCGAAAGTGGACAGGCTCAAAACATTTCAAAACCGTGTATTTAACATCCTCCACTTGTTATTGGACTAAAAGAAAAGTATGTGTAAACAGAGTCTCTGTAGCTCACCCAGACCAGCAGCTGTGTCATGACCACGTCTCCCAGCTGGCAGGCCGCATGTAAGGCGCTGTGATGCTGCTGTCCTGCTCCTTCCGGCGGGATGTTGATCAGCTCCTTGGTGCTGTGAGCGAGGAGCAGCAGAAGATTGGGAAGATCCCTGTTGATGACCGCTTTAAGCAACCAAGTGGACATCGTGTCCTCTGAACACTGAGCAGGCAAGGGCGACACAAACGCCCGCTGTTCATATTTGGCACGGATCCACGACTCCCTCTGTTCTCTGATACAAACGTAAAAAAATAGGCCAAATAATTATCTGAGTGGCGAACCATGTTAGCTTGTTTTTTGTTTTTGATAATTTAATTAATATTTATTTAATTTAACGCAGTATTCTTCAAATATATTGAAGTCAGTAAAATATTTTGAATGAAATTTATACTATATAACAAGGATGCATTAAATTCTGTTTTTGATTTTTTAAAAATATTAATATATTTTAAACATTTTATTTTTCAACAAATGTTCAAATAATATATCACAGTTTCTATCAAGTGTATCAAGCAGAACTTGTGCTGCAAATTGATATGCATGTTAACATATTGATTTCTGAAAGATCATGTGAGAGAGAAAAACCAGTTTTGCCATGACATGAATAAATTATTTAATCATTAAATAGATTTTAAAACATAAAAAAACTATTAATAATAATAATTATTGTTATTATAAATCATGAATAAATGAAATAACCAAACCAACCTTATTTGTTTTAAAACAAATTGTATTCTATTTTTTATTTTAATGATTAAAAAGATTTTAAAACAAAACAGAAAACAATTAAATAATAATAAAATAATAATAATAATAATAATAATAATGAAATTATAATAAACCATTAATAAATTTAAATAACCAAACCAACCTAAATTTTTCCAACAAAAATGTATTTTATTTTATTTTAATGATTAAATAGATTTTAAAACATAACAGAAAACAATTAAATAACAATAATAATAATACAATTTGAATAAATCATTAATAAATTTAAATAACTAAACCAACCTAATTTTTTTCAATAAAAATGTATTTTATTTTATTTTAATGATTAAATAGATTTTAAAACATAAAAAACTATTAAATAATAATAATATTAATAAACTAATAAATCATGAATAAATTTAAATAACCAAACCAACTTCAATTTTCAAACAAAAATGTATTTTGTTTTATTAAATAGATTTTAAAACACAACAGAAAACAATTAAATAATAACAACAACAAAAATAATAATAATTAATAAATAATTAATTTAAATAACCAAACCAACCTAATTTTTTTATAAAATGTATTTTATTAAATTTTTAATTTTAATGATTAAAAAGATTGTAAAACACAAAAGAAAACAATTAAATAATAATAATAATAATAATCCAACCAACCTTAAATATTTCAACATAAATATTTTTTATTTTATTTTATTTTAAAGACAGGCCTTGCTATTTATTATTATTTAAGGCATATTTTCTTACACTTAACTATTCATACTTAAATATATATTTTATTTTACAGAAAGTTTCTGCAATATTTGTTGAAAAAACATTTAGTTTTTTCTTTTGTTTTTTTTACTGATTTTACTGACAACCTCACCTTGTTGCTTCAGGCGTCAACTTCTGGCACCCTTGGGTACAAGTCTCCCATATATGGTTGGCCATGTGGTTTCCTATTGCCGAAAGCACTTTAGTGAGCTCACTGGGCCAGACGTCCAAGTCTAGCGAGCGCACACGGGACAGGTGCGTGCCCAGGTTTCGATGTATCCCCGAACACTCAATGCAGATTAGAGCGCCCAGATTAAGACTTGCCCATGTTGGATCTGCAGGAGACCACAGTATCAATGACAAAAATCTTAAACATATGCTTTTTGTTGTTTACGTTGTCATTATAATACAGGACTTACTTGGTGCTGCACAGTCCACACAGAGGTCGTTCCCTTTGGCGTTTCGAATGGCCTGCAGGGCAACAGCTTCACTTTGGCTGTTCCTTCGAGCCTGAGAGATGAAAATGAAGTTCATTATTTTGTAATTTGTATGTTGCTGCTTAAGGGGCAGCACAGTGGTGCAGTGCGTAGCACGATCGCCTCACAGCAAGAAGGTCGCTGGTTTGAGCCCTGGCTGGGTCAGTTGGCATTTCTGTGTGGAGTCCTTCGGGGGCTCCGGTTTTCCTCACAGTTCAAAGACATGTACAGGTGACATGTACTGGTATTCAGGTACAGGTGAATTGAATAAGCTAAAGTGGCTATAGTGTATGTGTGTGAATGCAAGAGTGGATTGATGTTTCCCAGTGTTGGGTGGCAGCTGGAAGGGCATCCGCTGCGTAAAACATATGCTGGATAAGTTGGGGGTTCATTCCACTGTGGCACCCCCTGATTAATAAAAGAGACTATAAGCTGAAAATGAATGAATGAATGAATGTTGCTGTTTAATATGTTTTTTCTATGTAGGATGAAGCAGCGTGCATGTTTTGTTTGTTCGTTGTTGAAGTAACTGGAAAGAGCTGTAAAGGCTCCGCCCTCTTCTGGAAATGTGTCAGAAAGCAGAAGCTCATTTGCCTTTAAAGAGCCACACATGAAAATGTGCTTTTGGTGCTGCCTAAAAAGTAAGGGACTTTTATGACATTATTGTTAAAGGGATAGATCACCCAAACAAGAAAAGTCTGTCATCATGTTCCAAACCTGTTTCTTGCTTCTGTTGAGCACAAAGGAGGATAATCTGAAGAATGTTGGAAAGCAGCAGCCATTGACTTCGATAGTAATTTTATACCACTATGGAATGTTTTCCAACATTCTTCAGAATATCTTGTTTTGTGTTCAACAGAAGTAAGAAAATCATAAATGTTTAGAAACACTTGAGTGTAAGTAAATATGTGGAAATGTAACTTTTTTGGGTGAACTATCACTTTAGCACATTAGGTATTTTAATAATAATAATAATAATAATAATAATAATAATAATAATAATAATAATAATAATAATAATAATTCCTGACATTTATATAGTGCTTTTCTGGACACTCAAAGCACTTTACAACGTTTTGGGGGAATCTCCTCATCCATTTTGAGATAAAATGTCATTGTGACACCAAGATTTACTTTATATGACATTGTTAAAAAAAGGTTATGCTACTTTTATTTTTACCTGTCTTTCCCTGTAAAACTGCTTAAATATTCTTAAATTAAGATATGTTTACTTGCAAATTAAAATAAAAAACAGAAATTAGAATTAAAGTCACTTATTTTTGGTCACTTCGTATATATATATTAAAAATAATAATAATAATAATTAATTGCATCCAACATAAAAGTTTTTTTGACATAATATATAGTTGAAGTCAGAATTATTAGCCCCCCCCCCCCCCCTTATTTCTTTTTTAAATATTTCCCAAATTATGTTTAACAGAGCAAGGAAATTTTCACAGTATGTCTGATAATATTTTTTCTTCTGGAGAAAGTCTTTTCGGCTAGAATAAAAGCAGCCATTAATTTTTTAAAAAACATTTTAGGGTCAAAATTATTAGCCCGGCAATGCAGTGGCGCAGTAGGTAGTGCTGTCGCCTCACAGCAAGAAAGTCGCTGGTTTGAGCCTCAGCTGGGTCAGTTGGCGTTTCTGTGTGGAGTTTGCATGTTCTCCCTGCGTTCGCGTGGGTTTCCTCCGGGTGCTCCAGTTTTCCCCACAGTCCAAAGACATGTGGTACAGGTTAATTGGGTAAGCTAAATTGTCCATAGTGTATGTGAATAAGTGTGTATGTGTTTCCCAGTCATGAGTTGCAGCTGGAAGGGCATCCACTGCATAAAAAAATGCTGGATGAGTTGGTGGTTCATTCCGCTGTGGCGACCCCAGATTAATAAAGGGACTAAGCGGAAAAGAAAATGAATGAATGAATGAATTATTAGCCCCTTTAAGCTATTTTCAATATTTACATTTTCAATATTTATGCACACCTTGTCATTTCCATTAAGAGTTTATTTTTTGTGATATTCCAAAACGTGCATCAAAATAGGTGGATGCAAATATTGACAGCCAGTCAGGCAGGCAGGCAGATTTTGCCATCCTCCTTACCTTATTTCTGCTCTCGCAGCTCTGCAGGCTGGCCAGAATCTGACTCTCAATGGCCTGAACCCAGGCGTCTCTGTCCTCCTGACTCTGAGCTTCAAAATGCCAGCTCTGTCCAGTGCTGGAGATGATGATGAAGTCCACGCTTTCCTCCTCTGTGTGGACAAGAGAGCGACACTTATTTACAGCAGAGGAACAGATCAATAGCACAGACATCATGTCCTCAGACTAATGTATGGCCTCTGAATAATTATGTGTTGGAGGGAGGCAGAAACAGACAGAAACACTCAGATCCATTTGCTGTAATCTGATGAAAGACGGACACAGACACAAACTGCAGAATAGATGAAAAAAAAGACAGTACACTCAAAGCCACTCACAACATACAGTAAAAAATATATACTTTCCAATATATATTTTAAATATATTTCAAAATATGCCAAAAAATAATAATTTGAAAATATGTTTTTAAAAATGTATTTAAAAGCATTTAAAAATGTATTTGCCTATTTATGGCATGCAACATTTGAAAAATATATATTTATTAATTGTTTAAAAAAGGTAAACAAGGTATATACTTTACTAAAAACACACTGAGAAATTTGTTCTTTACTGTCACTCTAATGGACAAATCAAAGCTATATTTGTATATTTGTATTTCAAATAAATATAATTTTTTTATATTTATAGATTTATTTTAAATATAATATAAATATAATAAATATTTTATTTATTTATTACATTTAACAAATATAAATATTTCAAGTTATACAAACAATTATTCAAAAAATACTCATATTTTTGTAATTTTACATATTGTATGTCAGTATTTCCCAACCCTGTTCCTAAAGGCACACCAACAGTACACATTTTCAGTCTCTCCCTAATCAAACACACCTGAATCAACTCAGTAAAACATTAGAAGAGACTCCAAAACCTGATGTTAACGGGGCAGGTAAGGGAGACATCCAAAATATGTACTGCAGGTGTGCCTCCAGGAACAGGGTTGGGAAACACTGTTGTATGTTATCAGTTATTTACATGGACTACAACTGCCATGAGTCTTTGCGCCAATCTAGACTGACACACACAGCTGCATATAATTTACTCTCACCCAGGAGTGTGGATTTAGTGTGGACGGATGGGACACGTCCCCACCAATATCACCCAACTATTGCCATGTCTCCACTAGCGATATGCCACAGCCATATCACCCTGCAGACCAAGACCGGTTACTCATTGTAGCTAAGCAGGGTTGAGCCTGGTCGGTACCTGGATACCACATGGGAAAACTAGGTTGCTGTTGGAAGTGATGTTAGTGAGGCCAGCAGGGGGCGCTCAACCTGTGGTCTGTGTGAGTCCTAATGTCCCAGTAAAGTGAAGGGGAGACTTTACTGTCAGTAGGTGCTGTCTTTCGGATGAGACATTAAACTCTCTGTGGTCATTAAAAATCCTATGGCACTTCTCGTAAAGAGTAGGGGTGTAACCCTGCTCTCTTGACCAAATTTCCTCCATTGCCCTCCCAATCATTCCCTTTTACCAAACTGGTTCTATCCCTGTCTTTCCACTCCATCTATAGCTGGTATTTGGTGAGCGCACTGGCGCCGATGTCCTGTGGCTGCCGTCGCATTATCCAAGTGGATGCTGCACACTGGTGCTGGTATGGAGAGACCCCCCTCATGATTGTGAAGCGCTTTGGGTGTTTGGCCATACATGATAACATGAGCTATATAAATACACATTACATTACATTACAACTATTGAAATGTCCCCACCAATAATTTAAAACTTGACTTAAAAAAATCACGCTGTCAGTATTAACCCAGACATGCAGGGTTAAATCACGTTCTCTCTCTGAGTCATACTGCCCCCAAACACATATGAACATTGTGATAGACTGTGCCTTTCCCTGCTGTCATGTGAGAGACTGTAGCTGTATTCAGATGAAATAGTGCCAAAACTGCGCAGGGAAATTTTCAGTGCAAGATTAAGGTGTGTGAGGTGTCCACACTAGTAAGGATGGTGGCAGCAAAAAAAAGTGGACAAAGGAAGTTTTTTTTTTACTTTTTTCACCCGTAACCACCAATGTCAAGAGCAAACCTATGCCCTTGCAATCACCATACTCCCTATACAAACTCCATTCTCCTGCATTTCTGAGTCTTGTTACTGTTTATGTGCATTTAAAAGCGTTTACTCATGTTAACCTGTCTGGGTTTTGATCTCTGGACTGTTTACCCTGTTTTCGACCTGCCCTGACCATCGCCTGTTATCTGAATTACTCTTTGGATTTTCTCTGTTGTTCTCAGTGCTCCTGTTTACCCTTGCCTGTATGACTACTATTTTATAACACAGCTGCATTTGGAACTATCTCGATTGTCAGCACATCCTGTCATAGCATACAGAGAACAGTCGAAAACAGGGTAAACAGTCCAGGGGTCAAAACACAGACAGGCTAACACGGGTAAAGGCTTTGAAATGCACATAAACAGTAACAAGACTCAGCAATAGGTATGCAGGAGAATGGCGTTTATATCCGCTTGTTAAGTGTGACGTCACACAAAGCGACTTCCGGGTCCAAGCACTATATCAAACTGTATTGGGAGAATCAACAAATGGTAATAATAAACATTTACAAATGTAATACTTTCGAAAATCACGATCGCAATATATAGATATATATCCATACCTTATATCTGATGGCCAGAACACCAGACTAGAACGTGGTCATAAACGAATATTTTCTCAATTCAAATGAGTAGCTGCTTAATCCGGAAACAGTATTTCATACATCACGACTTAACAAGCGGATAGTGTGTATGATGAGTGTAAATGATATCCAGCTGTGTGTGTCAGTCCATTTTGTTTACATCTGTAGTGGGTGTTGATAGGCCCAAAGGCTCATGGCAATTGTAGTCCATGTAAATAACCGATAGCATACAGATAAGCAGGAGTGCTCTGTCATGAGTTTAACAGGCACAACATATAAATTGTTTTAGTTTTCATTATTAATATTAATAATTATTAATATGTAATCGTATAATTTAAATATAATGAATATAATAAGCATTTTAAAATATATTTGCCTACAAAATTAAAAAAAGTATTTACATCTAAATAGTTTAAAACAAGGAACATGCTTTACAAAATAACACATTGGAAAATCTGTCCTTGACTGCCAATATAATTGACAAAATCCATGATTTGTTTTACGTAATTTACTCGAATTTACTCTATTTTGAAACCATTTCTTAAAAAAATAATTTTATATTTTAAATAATGGTAACTTTAGACCTCCAACCAAGGTTGTAAATGTATTTCCCTGACCATGAAATACATTTAGGTTTATTAAGGCTGCAATTTAACATGTTTACTTCACATTTACAAAATATAATTAAAATATATTTTAGCCAGAGAAAATATATATATTTTTACACCGTATACACGCCTCATACATTCAGGTTACCTGTTTTGTTAATGTTTCTCAAGCTACCAAAGCTTTTTAATTTCCACATTTTGCGCTTGGCTTGCGGTGCAAGAAATTAGTCCACGGCAGCAGAGGATAAGAGGAAGGAAAGGAAGAGAAGAAAGAAGTAAAAGAGATTGGACTTTAGAGAAAGCAATAATTAATCAGGTCCACACTGCAATCATAAAGAAAAGCAGAGGAAAGCAAATCTGCACACTCCTCTCAATAAAACACCAGATGGCTTTATTATCAGTGATAGTAGATCAATGGTATACGGTCTGCTACCTTCAGCCTGACCGGCCGCTGCGTCTCCTTTCAGATTAATACTTCGGTTTCGCTTCTTCTTCTTCCGGTCAGTCATTGGAGAAGACGGCATGTGCTCCTTTCCTAAAGGAGGACTTGTGGCTCCCTCAATGCTTGAGTCTAGTATGAAATATATAGATAAAAAAATATGTTTATCATCATGTTTTATGCTTCAGTGATGTAATTTACAGTATTTTTATTAAATATAGATTTTTTTAATTACACTTTATTCCAAAATTAACAAAACAGTACTGGAGAGTGTAAATATTATGATAATAAAACACTTTTACTTAATTACATCAATTATTTTGAGGTTTGATATAGTCATTTTTACGTAAAAAGCATTTCATATATAACATTTAAACATAAAAAATTATATATTATATAATGTCATTACATTAAAGATTTTAAGCCATATTATAAGATTAAGATAATTATATTTGTTTATGTAACAGTATTACAAATTCTCTATTAAAAAAAGCAACAAAAGTATGCACAATAACTATGAATGTTTATGAACTTAAATTTTTTAATGAGTTATTATATATATTATATATAATTTATGCCCCTAAATTCAGACTTAGATAAAAGCTATATATTTTTTCCACAATCATTCCTCTTGTACATCATCTTAATCTCTTTTGGGAGAAGCCTGTGTACTTACCGCTTCATATAAAACAACTTGCTGTTTGAATAAAAGTAACTTTAAGATTTATTTAATCTTTGCCATGATGACAGTAAATAATATTTGACTAGATATTTTTCAAGACACTTCTATACAGCTTAAAGTGACATTTAAAGGCTTAACTAGGTTAATTAAGTTAATTAGGCAGGTTAGGGTAATTAGGCAAGTTATTGTATAACGATGGTTTGTTCTGTAGACTATCGAAAAAAAATATAGCTTAAAGGGGCTAATAATTTTGACCTTAAAATGTTTGTTTAAAAATTAAAAGCTGCTTTTATTCTAGCCAAAATAAAACAAATAAGACTTTCCCCAGAAGAAAAAATATTATCAGAAATACTGTGAAAATGCTCTTGCTCTGTTAAACATCATTTGAGAAATATTTAAAAAAGAAAAAAAATTAAAAGGGGGGCTAATAATTCTGACTTCAACTGCATGTATATATATATATATATATATATATATATATATATATATATATATATATATATATATATATATATATATATATATATATATATATATACAAACACACACACACACACACACACACACACACATATTAGTTTTAGTTATACATAATAATACGTGAATAGCTAAAAAACATATATGAACCTGAACTTCTGTTATGATCTGCCAACACTGCTGTAGAAGAAAGAATAGAAGCTGTGAACCGACTATAAACATACCCACACTGAAGCCTTTATTAGACACAGAAGATGGGCAGCGTTTCACCTTCTGATCATTAGGAAATGGCAAACCAGCTCTCGATGCCTCTTCTACAGTCAGAAGATTTGCTGGAAAAACACAGAAATTGTAAACAAACATAATTGCGGATAGAAACTTTTAAAGGTTTTCCTGGTACGTTATTTAAAGGGTTAGTCCTCCTCCCAGTTAGTCCCATTACTCGCAATAATGAATAAAAACAATAAATAAGCATAATTACAAAGCATTAAAACAACGGCAGTAATAAAACCTAAAGTAAATAATTTAGTAAAAAGATGAGCCTTAAAGGGGACCTATTATTAGGCCCACATAGAATCTGTGCCTGCAGATTTCCGCAGATTTTTAGCCCATCATTGATTCTGTTTATTTACTTGTGTAAATGTGTGTACATTTATATTTATTCCGTTTTTAAATAATTTTTGTATAATTATTGACTAATATGAAAATATTCACATGACTTTTAGTAGATCTATTATATGAGAGATTTGTTTTGTTTACCATACAAAGTGGATCTAATTGAATTTGCAATGTAAACATTAAATAAAAGTTAAAAAGGTATTTTTTTTATTTCATATATTAAGGTTTTAGTTATGATTAAGATTAAGATTTTTAACACAAATCTCCACAGAAAAAGCAAAAAATGTCCACAGATTCTGTCTGGCCATACCTATTATCCAGAAATCACTTTTAAACACAGTTTTGTGGCAGCAGTCTGTAAATATAATCAGCTTCAAATGGTAAAAATTAATTCATTATTTTTTTATAATCACACTTGATAAATCAGTCTGCAGAAACACTTTGATCGACACTCTCCCTTTGTACATGTCATGAGAGGGGGAAAGCCCCCCTATTTGTGATGATCACTCCCTCATTAGCATAGGACGTTAGTCTTGTTTTTGAATCTGGCACTATGTTGGTAGGCATTTGTAGCTCCGCCCTGTTCTGAAAAGAGCACAATCTCATTTGAATTTAAAGCGATAGTCACCAAAATGGCACAATTTGGCTCAAAGCCTAAAAGGGGCAGTTTCAAAGAGTTATACAGTATAACATTATCTGTTTGGTATTTTTGAACTAAAACTTCACATACACACTATAGGGACATCAGAGACTTATTTTACATCTTGCAAAAAGGGACAAAATAGGTCCCCTTTAAGGAGTTTCTTAAAACACAGCATTCCTAATAAATGCATGAATAATACATTCCATAATTTAATTACAACTAATGCTTTAAATTATTTTATTTGACTTACATGCAGCGCCCCCTTCAGAAGTCTGCTTGTCTTTACTCAGTCCATTGACACCGGGCACAGGGATGAGAGCTGGACCAGGAGACGGAGCTCCAGGAGCCGCAGCGCGATGAAGACGCTTCCCCGGGACCTTTACCGTCACCCGCAGCAAGTCCATCTCTTTCCCTTGAGCATTCTGTAGAAACTCCTGCAAACACAACAACACTAGTTAAAGTTAAAGTTATTGGCCCTCCTGTGAATTTTTGTTTTCTGTTTCAAATATTTCCCAAATCATGTGTAACAGAGCAAGGAAATTTTCACAGTATGTCTGATAATATTTTTTCTTCTGGAGAAAGTTTTATTTGTTTTATTTCGGCTAGAATAAAAGTAGTTTTAAATTTTTTAAGGTCAATACTATTAGCCCCCTTAAGCAATATTTGTTTTTGATACAAATACCAAACCATCATTATACAATAACTTGTCTAATTACCTTAACTTACCTAATGAACCTATTTAAAGCTTTAAATGTCACTTTAAGCTGAATACTAGTATCTTGAAAAATATCGAGTAAAATATTATGTACCGTCATCATGTCAAAGATAAAAGAAATCAGTTATTAGAAATGAGTTTTTAAAACTATTATGATTAGAAACGTGTTGAAAATGTGTTAAACAGAAATTGGGGAAAAATGTACTTATAATTAAGAAACTAATAAATCTTTAACTGTACATGACATGCTAAAGTGTGAACAACAGTTCAATCTACAGCAATAAATAACACACCATTCTGGTTTGTGGCTTTTAATAAATGATCTTTTAAATTATTATTCTTTCAACCAAGTAACAAGGATTTTTTTTCAACCAAAAGCTCCAGTCCTACCTGAGACAAAGTAACATTTCTAAATATATTTGGCACTAGATTTTAATAATTACGACCCACAGAACTCACATTTCAAATACAGTTGAAGTCAAAATTATTTAGATAAAACAAAGATAAAATAAATCAGTTATTAGAAATGAGTTATTAAAACTATTATGTTTAGAAATGTGTTGAGAAATCTTTTCTCCGTTAAACAGAAATTGGGGAAAAAATAAACAGGGGGGCTAATAATTCAGATTTCAACTGTAAGTAGATATGATAACTATATTGTACATTTATTTTAGTACACTGTAAAAACGTATTCCTGCCTTAAATGTTTTAGTTGAATCACATAAAATTTTCTAGTAATCTCAACTTTAAATCAGTCAAACTTACCACAAATATTAAGTTAAACTTTGAATAGCTAAAACAATTGAGATGAAACCTGATTAAATTATATTATGTATTAAGTTTAAGTAAAATAAACAAATTTGTTGTCATGACTTTTTTTTGTCAAATAATTATTTACAGTGTAGTGAATATTTAATATAATTACATAAATAATTTTTCTAGCAAAATAAAAGCTTTATTATTAAACATATAAAAATGGACACATCAACACACATTTCTATGTAACTATAACACATTGAAGACCAGCAGCATTAAAAACAGGACACAGTAAAATTCTGCAAACACAAAATGTGAACAGGAAGTATTTGTTAATGGAGGAAGTGTAAAAACACGTTGATGCTGTGATGAAAACAGTCCGAATTACAAGAAAGTGTTACTCACATTTATATTTGAATGATACGTCAGCATGCCGCTGTTTGACAGCGTCACATACTTCTTCTTCCACTCCTTATTTAAAGAGCGCTCGCTGCGTTTCCACAAAGTGCCCTAACACAGAAAAAAGACAAACATGATATATTTCAATACTTTAAGTCAATGTAATGTAGAGGTTTTTTACTATTGTCTTCAGATTTCAGTGGATTCACGATTTTTAGTTTATTGCTTTTTTATTATTATTAGCATTAAAACGTTGTGATTAAATGCAATGAGATTTGGACATTTTTTAAGTCTAATATTTTTATTATTATTTTCTGAATTCTTGATCTAATACAGATTTCTTTGAGCGTCTTTTATTGGTCCACTGCATTCCATTTTATTTACTTTATTATTATAAAGGGGTTGGACAATGAAACTGAAACTGCACTGGAAAAAAAAAGTTGACTCAACTTAAAACTTAAGGGCAACCAGCTTCAGGACATTTTTGAGTTTACTCAACTTAAATCGAGTCAAGTGCAGTACTTGGGTGGAAAGTTGAGTCAAGTCAAAAAAGCTCTTCAGCAAGTTGCCTGAAGATTTTGAATTGAGTTAACCTATTTACGGTGTGGTTTTAGACCACAGTAATTGATTAGTATGGTGTAGGGCCTTCTTTTGCACCAGTAAAGCATCAGTTCATCTTGGGAATGACAGATACAAGTCTTGCACAGTGGCCAGTTGGATTTTGAGCATTCTTCTTGTAGAATACTGGCCAGGTCAGTATGTAATGGAGGAAAACGTTTCCTGACCTAAAACACCCCAAAGTGGCTCAATAATATTTAGATCTGGTGACTGTGCAGGCCATGGGGGATGTTCAACTTCAATTTCATGTTCATCAAAGCACTCTGTCACCAGTCTTGCAGTGTGTATCAGTGCATTATCATCCTGATACATATCACCACCTTGGAAATGAAATGTTTGAACCATTGGGTGCACATGGTCCTCTAGAATGGTTTGGTCCTTGGTAGTGAAGCAACCATCTAGCACAAGTGTTGGGCCTTGGGAATGCCATGATATTGCAAACCTTCGCTGATCCACCCCAATGCTTCACTCTTGGCATGCAACACTCTGGGTGGTATGCTTCTTTGGGGCTTCTCCACACCGTAACTCTCCCAGATGTCGGAAAGACAGTGAAGGTGGACTCATCAGAGAATAATACATGTTTCATGTTCCACAGCCCAAGATTATTGCTGCTGACCCCATTGAAACCGACATTTGTATTTGGCATGAGTGACCAAAGTTTTGGCTATAGCAGCCCGCCCATGTATATTGACCATGTGGAGCGTTTTTTGGTGTAAACCGGAGAGTTGAGATGTGCATTTAATTCTGCAGTGAGTTAGGCAGCTGTGGTTTTAGGTTTTTGGATACAATCTGTGTTAGCATACGAACATCCCTTTCAGACAGCTTCCACTTGTGTCCACAATTACTCTTGTTGGATGTGGTTTGCCCTTCTTGGTGGTATCCTGACATTATCCTGGATACGGTGGCTCTTGATGCATCACAAATACTTGCTGTCTTGGTCACAGATGCGCCAGCAAGATCTATTTGTGATATTACTCTGCTAATTAAACCTTCACACTCTGCTCTTACTGGTGGAACGTGCAATCAATAAAGATTGGCCACTAGGCTAATCAAATTTAGCCATGAAACCTCAAGCACTAAATTGGCCAGTGTTTCAGTTTCATTGTCCAACCCCTGTACAATAAAGCAGTTTACAAACAAATAACTAAATATTCCATGACAGCAGCAGTAGTTCTAATAATACAAGAAATAATGATACCAATAGATGCAAAAAAGACAAATACACCATTTTCAAAGAATACAGGTGGGAACAAGTGAAGGTTCCTTACTGATCAGTTCATTTTCAGTGTGTACAAATACATAAACACAGGTGCCCACCTTTGTATAAAAATGTTGTTTCAATTGATTTCAATTTCAATTTTTATCCACTGAGCTATTGTTGGAGGATGTGGCTTCAATTAATTAATTTTTATATTTTTTCTTGCATTTAGTAAAGTATATGTAGAAGGCCACTGCATTTCACAGTTAATTTCACAGAGGTTTTGCGCATACCTGTTTGATAGGGACCGATCGGCTGCTCATTTCACTTCTGCTATCTGAAGATCTTTTCTCAGAGTCACTGCCACGCCGGTTCTACAATAGCAGACAAGTTAAATAAAGTACGACTAAAACAAAAGTGGAAACACATAAAGAAAGAAAACAGAAGTGAATCATGGCATGGGGTGAGTGTTAAAGTGACAGAGAGTTCACAAACTAAGAAATACTAAAGATTCTGTCATGCGTTTGCTTTTTTTTTGTGACACCAACTATAGATGAAAATGTTGACTGTGCCCGAACAGGTTTCCCCATCAGACTTAATGAATAAGTTTGCTGGGATAGAAAAATAAATAAATAAATAAATAAACCACCTCTGATCTAAAAAAAAAAAAAATTCTCACCTTTATTATTATTCATATACACAGATGAGCCATTACATTATGACTTAATAACCTGTAGGAGCTACGTTAAGGTTCAAGCAGCGAGGCATTGATTCAGTGAGGTAGTGATAGGTCATCTGTAATATCTGGTAACATACTGGGTGTTTACATGTGCAAAATAAGCTGAGAACTATCAAAAATCTTACCTGGCTGGTGACTATTTTCAGGCAATGTAAAATATCATTGCTCTTGCTGCAGTCATGATACAGCAGCAAAATTCCCTAATTATTACGCCAGAATGAGAGAATAGTTCTTGGCCTTATCATCCTCAAAAATAGCAACTTTTATTTTCCGTCTGTTTTAGTACACGATGTAACTATAAAAGAGTCAAGCTTTAAATAGAAAATTATGACATTTTTTGATGCTAATGGTCTAATCCGATTCAATGATTTATGCTAAGCTATGCTAAAAGTGCTAATACCAGAATTGAAAATCAGAAGAATGGACTCAAAATGGTAAAATTTAACTGTTAACTGTTTAAATGTAAAATTATATAAAATACTCTAGGGGAGTTATATAAAAAAAGTCTGAAATGGGGTTTAAATGTTTACATGCAAATCAGTAAACTGGCTACATAGAAAACCACATTAACATGAGATTCTAAGGTCTGCTCGGTTTCTCATCGACAGCCCAAACATTAGCATCAGTTAGCTCACAAATGTTGGCAGGAAATCTGTCAGAAGCTGTGCTGTTGTATGTTATCGCTTATTTACAGCATCTGGATGTAACACATTTTTTTTTTGTTTGTGTTGAATATTCTGCATCAGCTAGTTGTGTCAATGATTAAAATCAATTTTATTAAAATCATAAACACTATACTTGCGCAATGACATTACGCATAGCCTGAAAGTCAGTTAACTTACATCAATAAATCCAACATTGGAAGTTACCCAGCTAGGGACTATTTTCAGGCACTGTGTAATATCATTGCCTATGCTGCAGCAAAGTTCCTTGATTATTACGCCAGAATGAGAGAATAGTTCCCAGCCATATCAGCCCCAAAAATAGCAACTTTTATTTTCCGTCTGTCTTAGTACATGATGTAACTATAAAAGAGTCGAGCTTTAAATAGAAAAGTCATTAAAACTGTTTGATGCTTATGGTCTAATGCGATTCAATGATTTATGCTAAGCTAAGCTAAAAGGGCTTGCACCAGAGTTGAAAATCAGATGAATGGTTAAAAAAGGTAAAACTCATGAAATGGTATGGTATGGTATTTTCAGTCTGTATAGTACACAATGTAACTATAAAACTCTTTGATGCTAATGGTCCAATCCGATTCAATGATTTATGCTAAGCTAAGCTAAAAGTGCTCACGCCAGACCTGGAGATTGGCTGAATGGGTTTAAATATGGTAAAAGTCAACTGTTTAACTTTAGGGTTAGAGTTGTAAAATGAGTCCATTTACAAAGATATACAAATGTTGGCAGAATCTGTCGATGGGCTAATCAAATTAATCTTATTTCAAATTTTAAAAACTAGTTTATTTTGTTTACCACATTGAATATTCAGATTATTCAGCTTGCTTTAAGGAAAAACTCACTTGAATTTAACTTACTATTTCTGAAAACAAGACAAAAATTTTTGCTTGTCTAGAAAATTCTTTTTGAATTAAGAATTCTTAGGTATCTGGACTAGAAACAAGACAAAAACTTTAAGTAAGAAAGGTATTTTTTTAATTCGTCAAATTCAAACTCGAATGAATCAGCAGCTTTTCCCATTCTGCTAGCAAAAACTCTGAAGACTGAAGACCGAAGTCCTGAGATGGCTATATATACTGTTCTCTAAACTGCATCTGTGTTCAGTTACCAGGTGCGCTCATTGCTTTAGGTTGGAGGTGGTCATAATATAATGCCTAAAAAGTTCTAATTGTGTTCATATCAGTTTCACCAGAGCGTCACAGAAAATATTACTCTTTTTCATGATGAGTTCAAAGAACTAACCGCAAATAAAGATGTTCGTCGGCGGGGCGGGTTTCGCTGTGTGACCCCGTCTCCACTCGCTCCACCCCGTATGTCTTTGTGACTAATCACAGGGGTAGAAGGCAGAGACGGGGGGTAGTCACTACTCTGAGCCCCGTTACTGGCCTACAAGATGATGGGATGGAGAAAACAAATGAGATGATGAATGATGAAGACAGACTGATGGAGACCAACAGCTTTCACAATCACTCAAAATAATCAAACATTTCACAACAGGAAGATAAAAATTCGCCTCGATGAGCCCCGATGTACCTGTCCGGGCCCTGAAACCGGAGTGGAGGCCCCTGAGTGACTCGGAGAGTTGGGAAGAGATTTACAGGAGGCCAGAAGAGCCGCTTGCTTCTTGGCAGCCACAATCTTTTGAGTCACTATGAAGAAAACAAGTGTGTCCAGTCAACACTAGCATCCTGCCAGAAAGCAAAACACCACAGTGCCCTCCACAAACATTAGCAAATATGAAAAAAAAAAAAAAAAAAACAGATATAGAAGCCGACTGAAATTATGCTTGCTTGAAAGCTTCAATATAAATGGTTAATGAGATTGTATATAACCCCTGTTAAACTTCATCATACAGTATGTCTGCTAATATTCCAGATGTGTGCTCTAAATGTATAGATCAGGGCTATTCAATTTAATATAATTTTATATATATAGAATAAATCGTAAACCATGGTTCTTTTCATTCTGCTTGGTCACGTGCCCCAAAAACGATATTTAAAATAAACAAAACAATATGTCTTTTGACTGCTTTCTTTAATAACACAATACTTGTACTTCCACTTATGTATGGTGCTTAAAGAGCACTTCAACTTCTACTCAAGTCACTTTTTTGATAGAGCTCTCTGGGGCTACCTCAGATTCTGTTAATTCAGCGCTTTTTGTATGCACCTTTTGCTCTGCAAACTGACCAAAGTTAAAAGAGAAACAACGAATAAACCTTGTGTTTTTCAATAAATTTATTTGTGATGGTTTTAAAATTTGTCATTACAAAGCCGCTAAAATGACTGGCCCAGCTAACTTTCTTTGTTTGACAATCTGGCCCAACTGAATTTGTAATTGAATCGCCCTGGTTTAGATGATAAAGGTACACTATTTCACGGCCTCTGGCAATGTCCTAAAATACAAAATTTTGGAAAGAGATAATTGAATGTATGTCAGACTTGTTTAATATTAAAACCCCTTTACTTACAATTGGAAAGATAAAAAACTTTGGATTTTGGTTTTCTTCAAGCTAGGAGGGAGAAAAAAATAATAAATAAATAAAATGCTTATTTCCTTTCGCTTTTTCTTGTTCACTCAACTTTTAAAAACATCAGTTGCACTGACCTGAAATTATTTGTCAGTAATACAAGAAACATTTAGTTGGGGAAACATAAGATTATTAGTTTTCTGGAGTAGTGAACCACTCTGTAACAAAACTTAAGTTGTGCCAACTGAAATTTTTTTGTCTGCAGAACTGGAATGCCTGACGTTGAGTGAACAAAAAAAAAACCATAATCCTTATTTCCTTTAGTTTTTCCTCATGTACTCAACATTTTTACACCTTTAATTGATATGACAGTAAAGAGTATAGACAGGAAAGCATGGGGAGAGAAGAGAGGGGAAGGATTGGCATAGGACCTCGAGGCAGGAATTGAACTCGGGTCACCGTGAACACCCGAGTGCCACTACATGTTTCTTGTATTACTGACAAATAATTTCAGGTCAGAGCAGCTAATGTTTTCAAAAGTTGAGTGAACAAGAAAAAGCGAAAGGAAATAAGGATTATGTTTTTTTTGTTGTTGTACTGGCTTACATTTTTTACAGGGCATTATACTGGAAACACATGGATACTGCATCCATAGAATTGTGGAAAAAGTAGATATTAAACTGTATTGGACTGGAGAGGTTAACTAATATCATCATAGGCAAGCAGAGGAACTTTGATTATCTTATAAACCAGGGGTCACCAAACTTGTTCCTGGAGGGCCAATGTCCTGCAGATTTTAGCTCCAACCCTAATCAAACATACCTGAACAAGCTAATCAAGGTCTTACTAGGTATACTTTAAACATCCAGGCAGGTGTGTTGAGGCAAGTCTTGAGGACACCGGCCCTCCAGGATCGAGATTGGTGACCCCTGTTATAAACCATATCTAAATATTATGTAAATTATTTGTTTGTAAACATTTATTTATTTTGTCATTATCTATTTTTCAATGTTTTAATTAGTTATTTTTGAATTTATTTTTTATTTATTTGTTTAGATATGTCATTTGAATGTGTATATGTGTGTATGTATATGTGTGTGTACATATATAAGAAGGGTGTGGATGTGTGCTGTTTTGTAGGCCGCATTGTTATTGTTTGCCGAGTTGATGGGTGGAAAAAGAGAAAAAATCAATTAAGATATTTGGAGAAAAAGAAAAAAATATATGAAAAAAAGAAACGTCTTTATTGTTCTTTATATTTTACTCAAAATATTAACAAAAACAAACAAAAGATGCTTCCAAACAAAGTCGTCCCCCACTTTTTCTTTATAGACATGAAAATGACAAGTTCGTGCTTTCATGCATAGATTCAGTGCACTGGTCCCATTTTAACGAAAACGGATGTCAGATTGTAGCTGAAGCGAAAAAAAGATCAAAAAGTCTAATAAAACAAACGTTATGCGCCTTTATGTTTGTGAAAATTATAAAACAATACTGTAATATATTTTAATATATTGCATAAAATATGTAATTTACAAAATAGGATTTAGCCTAAAATTGGCAGACAATCAAGGCTAAATATCCTTATTCATTATTCAAAAACATTATTCATGGCAAATACAAAAGAAATTATTTATTAAACATTAGTGGCTATTATGTTTAAAAATGTCTGTAATAAAAATGTGTGCATAAAATGTCAGAGGAGGGCTGATCATTTGTCTTCACCTGTATGTAACAAATAGAATTGTTCTTTCTGTGCTGTGTTCCAATGGAAGCAGAGGTTTTTTTGTTAATATTTTGAATTATGTTAAACAATAAAGATGTTTTTTCACAACCTTCTGTTCTCATATTTTCCAAAGTACTAATATCAACAGAGGACACTGTATATATTGCAATAAAACACACACACTGGCCACTTTATTAGGTACACCTTTTTAACTGCTGGTTAACGTAAATTTCTAACCAGCCAATCACATGGCAGCAACTCAATGCATTTAGGCATGTAGACATGATCAAGATGATCTGCTGCAGGTCAAACCGAGCATCAGAATGGGGAAGAAAGATGGTTCAACTGACTTTGAACATGGCATGGTTGTTGGTGCCAGACAGGCTGGTCTGAGTATTTCAGAAACTGCTGATCAACTGGGATTTTCTCAGACAACCATCTCTAGGGTTTGCAGAAAATGGTCAGAAAAAGAGAAAATATCCTGTGAGCGGCAGTTCTGTGGGCGCAAATGTCTTGTTGATGCCAGAGGTCAAAGGAGAATGGCCAGTATGGTTCCAGCTGACACAAACACAACAGTTACACAAATAACCACTCGTTACAAGCGAGGTATAAAGAGGAGCATCTCTGAACACACAACACGTCCAACCTTGAGGCGGAGGGGCTACAGCAGCAGAGGACCACACTGGGTGCAACTCCTGTCAGCTAAGAACAGGAAACTGAGGCGTAAAGTGTGAATTATTTCAGACTGGTTTCTTGAACATGACAATGAGTTCACTGTACTCAAATAACCTCCACAGTCACCAGAACTCAATCCAATAGAGCACTTTTGAGATGTAGTGGAAAAGGAAATTCACATCAAGGATGTGCAGCCGACTGCATGATGCTATCATGTCAATATGGATCAAAATCTCTGAGAAATATTTCCAGTATCTTGCTGAATATGTGCCACAAAGGATTTCAGCAGTTCTGAAGGCAAAAGTGAGTCCAACCCAGTACTAGTAAAGTGTACCTAATAAAGTGGCCGGTGAGTGTATATAATAATAATAATAATGTCAATAATCATATTTCAAAAGCAAATTCCTTTTGCTGATCAATTGGCAGATAATTTAGCTTGTTATAAGGAAAAAAAATTAATTAATTTTGACATTATTTCTGAAAAGTTCTGCTTGTCTAGAAAATGCTTCTTGATTTAAGAATTTTTTGTTATCTGGACTAGAAACAAGACAAAAACTTTAAGTAAGAAAAGCATTTTTTGCAGTGTTTTAGTCACAATGAAGAGATCAAACTCACTTTCATTAAACACTCGGTCCACATTAAGTCCATATGTGGCGCAGGTCTCGTAATAAGTGCAGCGACGCACATCTATACACAGCTGCTGGACTCTCTTGTCCTCGATCACACGGGCATTAGTGCTACTAATCTTATCTGCAGGAGAAAAAACAACGAGTTTGGACACAAGCTTCACACATTGCTCAATAATACATCCCAGAGACAATAATGTGGCTCTTACCTTGTGTTCCGACTGCTATAATGGGTATTTCTGCAATGTTGCGATGTGCACTGAGCTCACTGTAGTTCTTGTAGACCTCCTGGAAACTCGCTTCATTTTCAAGACTGAACACCAGGATGAGGCCGTCCAGCCAGTTGCAGAGCTAAAATCGCACACATAGGAATGAACATGGGCAATCATCATCATCATTATTATTCATTCATTCATTCATTTTCTTTTCGGCTTAGTCCTTTTATTATTCCGGGGTTGCCACAGCAGAATGAACCGCCAACTTATCCTGCACATGTTTTACGCAGCCCTTCCAGCTGCAGCCCATCTCTGGGAAACATTCATACACTTTTGCATTCACACACATACCCTATGGCCAATTTAGCCTACCCAATTCACATGTACCGCATGTCTTTGGACTGTGGGAGAAACCGGAGCACCCAGAGGAAACCCACACGTACGCAGGGAGAACATGCAAACTCCACACAGAAACGCCAACTGACCCAGCCAAGGCTCGAACCAGCGACCTTCTTGCTGTGAGGCGACAGCACTACCTACTGCGCCATTGCGTCGCCCATTATTATTATATATATATTTTTGTTATTACTGTTATTATTATTATTATTATTATTATTATCACTGTTATTATTACTGTTATTAATATTATTATTATTATAATTCTTGTTATTACTGTTATTATTATTAAAAGTAATAATAATATGAATATTATTAATATTAGTAGTATAATTATCATTAATATTAATTTAATCATTAATAATATGAATATTAATTTAATAATTATTAGCATTATTATCATGTTTATTATTATTTAATCAAATTATAAAACATTGAATCAATAAAAAATAACTGATATATCGTAGAACTGTGCATTTAATGACAGTAATCTTAAGGTATATGATATTGATTAATTGTTCATATTATTATTGTTGTTGTTTGTATTATCATTTTTATTTATCATTTATCATATTTTAATAAATCTATAGAGAAAATAAGCGATAAATAATAGAACTGTGTATTTAACAATAATAGTCTTAATATATATGATATTAGTTGTTGTTATTATTAATATTATTATTTTATTTAACATTAAAATGATAAAACAAACATTTCAATTAGTTTTTTCATGCTTTCAAATGTTAAACTTTGATAACACATTTGTGCATAATTTCATATTGCATTTGCATATTTTGTTAAAATAATATAATAATAATTCAATATATACAATTTTATATATACATAAGAACCGGAAAGTGACACTATTTCATCACCAATTTATATATTTTTCCTTAATTTCTGGCCCTGATCATTTGACACTGACGACTGCTGAAAATGTGGCATCACAGAAATAAATGACATTTTTAAAGAAATCTACCAAATTTACAAAGGTTATACTAAACTGATAATATTTCACAATACTAATGTTTTTTAAATTGTTTATCCAATCAGTTTGTAGGCATTAAAAATCTAAAAGATTTTCTTGTAGTGTTATCTCTTTATCAGTCAAGGAACCATATATGATTAATATAATATATATTAAAATGATTGTCATTAAAGACACAGTTCTATGATACATCAGTTATATTCTTGATTAAATAATAGTAATAATTATACGGCAGTACGATGGCTCAGTGGTTAGCACTGTTGCCTCATAGCAAGACTTCACTGGTTCGAGTCCTAGCTGGGTCAGTTGGCATTTCTGTGTGGAGTTTGCATGTTCTCCCCATGTTGGCGGTTCATTGTGGTATAGTGACCCCTGATAAATAAGGAACTAAGCTGAAGAAAAATTAATGATTAGCTGAAGACATGATTCCCCAATTTGTTGTTGTTGTTTTTTTCGAAGTACATATTTGTTTTAATTTAATTTAATTTAATTTAATTTAATTTAATTTAATTTTATTTTATTTTATTTTATTTTATTTTATTTTATTTTATTTTATTTTATTTTATTTTATTTTTTAAATGTTTAATTATTTTATTTTATTTTATTTTATTTTATTTTATTTTATTTTTATTTATTTATTTTTTTTATTTTATTTATTTATTTATTTATTTATTTATTTATTTATTTATTTATTTATTTATTTATTTTATTTTATTTTATTTTATTTTTTATTTTACTTTATTTTATTATTCTCTATAAACTACTATGTATGGCCTTGTTAAATCCCAATAAAAAAGTGTGAATTTTGGTACTTTAAGGCCAGGAAAATTAAGTGCACACAAATACCATGCGAGCTAGCGATGCAACACCAATGTAACAGTTCAGTGTGTGTCAGAATGAATTCCTAAAATAGATGAACACAAGCTGTGCTATAGCATGAATGCATATGCATCTCTTTCATTTTACATGTCCAGTTTAATGGCACAGGCAATCTAAGGAAAAGCCTGCACATGTGCACTGGTCAGATTTATGTATTAATTTTTTTGGCATACAGTTTTTTTCGCAAGCGCACACACATTAACACACCTGTGCACTTGGTGGACCAGATTCCTCTCGAATCAGCAATAACTGACTCTGTCCCTCCACCAACACTTCTTTTTTGTATCTTCCCCCTTTCATAGGAGAAACGGAAAACAGAGAAAAAAAATCATGAAATGGTTCAAATTGCAGACTTCAAAGATGAGATAAGAAAAGAAGCAAGTTCTCACCCTCATGAGATTCAAGTGGAAGGTAACTTCCTGTGATGAACCTGTTAACCAGAGCAGATTTTCCACTGCGAATGCTACCCAGAACCCCCTGTGTGAAAGAAAGAATAATATCTTTTAATTTTTATAGAATTAATATCATCATTTAAATCTCATAAAAGTGTTTATTTGTACATTTTAATATGTGTTTGCTTTCTACAATTTTACAATTTGTGTATTAAATAGATCTTACAAACTGCAGGACAAGAATAAATCTTTGCAGTGTGTTTAACAAACTGAAATATTGATTTGATGGACATATGTCATAAAGGGTTAGTTCACTTAAAATTTAACGTGCTGTCTTCATTTAATATATCTTTACTTGTTACAAATCAGTTTTATTTTATTTATTTTTTGCTGTGTTGAGCACAAAAGAAGATAGTTAGAAGAATGTCAGAAACCTGTAACCACTGTAGGCAAAAAAATACTACAGAAAGTCAATGGTTACAGGTTTCTAACATTCTTCAAAATATCTTCTCTCATGTTCAACAGAATAAAAATCTCAAATTAGTTTGAAAGAAGTAAAGAAGAGTAAATTGATAAGCTTTTTCATTTTTTACTGAGCTATGCCTTTAAATAATTTGAAAATGTTTGTAAATTGTTTGCAAAAATGTTTGCAAATGCTCACAACGCAAACACATTTTTAAAACAAATTAATAGAATGCAAAAAATAATAATAATAATTACGCTTACTGTGTTTTCTCAATTTCTCACAACGCAAGCCATTTACAAAAACCTCAGATAGGATGAAACACAACATAAATGTTTCAAAAGGACCATAAAACGTGACGATTCAGTTATGTAGGTTATGATTATTTAGGCTAATAAAATACAAAGACAAGAGAATCAGAATGTTAAAATAAACAAACTTAAAAGTAAAAAAAAAACCTTTTAAAGAGCGGCATCTGTGAAGTTTTAGGGTCGTCTTGAAACATTTTCGTTGTGTTCCGTGTTATTTGCAAGTGTTGAGAGAAAATGCATTGTGTTTTGGTAAATTGTTTGTGTTGTGAGAAAATGCATTGTGTTTTTGTAAATCGTTCGTGTTGTGAGAAAATGTAGCGCGTTTTCATAAATTGTTTGTGTTGTGAGAAAATGCAGTGTGTTTTGGTAAATCGTTTGTGTTGTGAGAAAATGCATTGTGTTTTGGTAAATTGTTTGTGTTGTGAGAAAATGCATTGTGTTTTGGTAAATTGTTTGTGTTGTGAGAAAATGCATTGTGTTTTGGTAAATTGTTTGTGTTGTGAGAAAATGCAGGACGTTTTGGTAAATCGTTTGTGTTGTGAGAAAATGCAGGACGTTTTGGTAAATCGTTTGTGTTGTGAGAAAATGCATTGTGTTTTGGTAAATCGTTTGTGTTGTGAGAAAATGCAGTGCGTTTTGGTAAATCGTTTGTGTTGTGAGAAAATGCAGGACGTTTTGGTAAATCGTTTGTGTTGTGAGAAAATGCAGTGCGTTTTGGTAAATTGTTTGTGTTGTGAGAAAATGCAGGGCATTTTCATAAATTGTTTGTGTTGTGAGAAAATGCAGTGTGTTTTGGTAAATCGTTTGTGTTGTGAGAAAATGCATTGTGTTTTGGTAAATTGTTTGTGTTGTGAGAAAATGCAGGACGTTTTGGTAAATCGTTTGTGTTGTGAGAAAATGCAGGACGTTTTGGTAAATCGTTTGTGTTGTGAGAAAATGCAGTGCGTTTTGGTAAATTGTTTGTGTTGTGAGAAAATGCATTGTGTTTTGGTAAATTGTTTGTGTTGTGAGAAAATGCATTGTGTTTTGGTAAATTGTTTGTGTTGTGAGAAAATGCAGTGCGTTTTGGTAAATTGTTTGTGTTGTGAGAAAATGCATTGTGTTTTGGTAAATTGTTTGTGTTGTGAGAAAATGCAGGGCGTTTTCTTAAATCGTTTGTGTTGTGAGAAAATGCATTGTGTTTTTGTAAATCGTTCGTGTTGTGAGAAAATGTAGCGCGTTTTCATAAATTGTTTGTGTTGTGAGAAAATGCAGGGCATTTTCATAAATTGTTTGTGTTGTGAGAAAGTGTAGCGCGTTTTCGTAAATTGTTTGTGTTGTGAGAAAATGCAGGGCGTTTTCATAAATTGTTTGTGTTGTGAGAAAATTTATTGTGTTTTGGAAAATGGTTTGTGTTGTGAGAAAATGCAGGACGTTTTGGTAAATCGTTTGTGTTGTGAGAAAATGCAGTGCGTTTTCTTAAATTGTTTGTGTTGTGAGAAAATGCAGTGCGTTTTGGTAAATTGTTTGTGTTGTGAGAAAATGCATTGTGTTTTGGTAAATTGTTTGTGTTGTGAGAAAATGCATTGTGTTTTGGTAAATTGTTTGTGTTGTGAGAAAATTTATTGTGTTTTGGTAAATTGTTTGTGTTGTGAGAAAATGCATTGTGTTTTGGTAAATTGTTTGTGTTGTGAGAAAATGCATTGTGTTTTGGTAAATTGTTTGTGTTGTGAGAAAATGCAGGACGTTTTGGTAAATCGTTTGTGTTGTGAGAAAATGCAGGACGTTTTGGTAAATCGTTTGTGTTGTGAGAAAATGCATTGTGTTTTGGTAAATCGTTTGTGTTGTGAGAAAATGCAGTGCGTTTTGGTAAATCGTTTGTGTTGTGAGAAAATGCAGGACGTTTTGGTAAATCGTTTGTGTTGTGAGAAAATGCAGTGCGTTTTGGTAAATTGTTTGTGTTGTGAGAAAATGCAGGGCATTTTCATAAATTGTTTGTGTTGTGAGAAAATGCAGTGTGTTTTGGTAAATCGTTTGTGTTGTGAGAAAATGCATTGTGTTTTGGTAAATTGTTTGTGTTGTGAGAAAATGCAGGACGTTTTGGTAAATCGTTTGTGTTGTGAGAAAATGCAGGACGTTTTGGTAAATCGTTTGTGTTGTGAGAAAATGCAGTGCGTTTTGGTAAATTGTTTGTGTTGTGAGAAAATGCATTGTGTTTTGGTAAATTGTTTGTGTTGTGAGAAAATGCATTGTGTTTTGGTAAATTGTTTGTGTTGTGAGAAAATGCAGTGCGTTTTGGTAAATTGTTTGTGTTGTGAGAAAATGCATTGTGTTTTGGTAAATTGTTTGTGTTGTGAGAAAATGCAGGGCGTTTTCTTAAATCGTTTGTGTTGTGAGAAAATGCATTGTGTTTTTGTAAATCGTTCGTGTTGTGAGAAAATGTAGCGCGTTTTCATAAATTGTTTGTGTTGTGAGAAAATGCAGGGCATTTTCATAAATTGTTTGTGTTGTGAGAAAGTGTAGCGCGTTTTCGTAAATTGTTTGTGTTGTGAGAAAATGCATTGTGTTTTGGAAAATGGTTTGTGTTGTGAGAAAATGCAGGACGTTTTGGTAAATCGTTTGTGTTGTGAGAAAATGCAGTGCGTTTTCTTAAATTGTTTGTGTTGTGAGAAAATGCAGTGCGTTTTGGTAAATTGTTTGTGTTGTGAGAAAATGCATTGTGTTTTGGTAAATTGTTTGTGTTGTGAGAAAATGCAGGGTGTTTTCTTAAATTGTTTGTGTTGTGAGAAAATGCAGTGTGTTTTGGTAAATTGTTTTTGTTGTGAGAAAATGCATTGTGTTTTGGTAAATTGTTTGTGTTGTGAGAAAATGCAGTGCGTTTTGGTAAATTGTTTTTGTTGTGAGAAAATGCAGTGCGTTTTGGTAAATCGTTTGTGTTGTGAGAAAATGCAGTGCGTTTTGGTAAATTGTTTTTGTTGTGAGAAAATGCATTGTGTTTTGGTAAATTGTTTGTGTTGTAAGAAAATGCAGTGCGTTTTCTTAAATTGTTTGTGTTGTGAGAAAATGCAGTGTGTTTTGGTAAATCGTTTGTGTTGTGAGAAAATGCAGTGCGTTTTGGTAAATTGTTTGTGTTGTGAGAAAATGCATTGTGTTTTGGTAAATCGTTTGTGTTGTGAGAAAATGCAGTGTGTTTTGGTAAATCGTTTGTGTTGTGAGAAAATGCAGTGCGTTTTGGTAAATCGTTTGTGTTGTGAGAAAATGCAGTGCGTTTTGGTAAATTGTTTGTGTTGTGAGAAAATGCATTGTGTTTTGGTAAATTGTTTGTGTTGTGAGAAAATGCAGGGCTTTTCTTAAATCGTTTGTGTTGTGAGAAAATGCAGGGCATTTTCATAAATTGTTTGTGTTGTGAGAAAGTGTAGCGCGTTTTCGTAAATTGTTTGTGTTGTGAGAAAATGCAGGGCGTTTTCATAAATTGTTTGTGTTGTGAGAAAATTTATTGTGTTTTGGAAAATGGTTTGTGTTGTGAGAAAATGCAGGACGTTTTGGTAAATCGTTTGTGTTGTGAGAAAATGCAGGACGTTTTGGTAAATCGTTTGTGTTGTGAGAAAATGCATTGTGTTTTGGTAAATCGTTTGTGTTGTGAGAAAATGCAGTGCGTTTTCTTAAATTGTTTGTGTTGTGAGAAAATGCATTGTGTTTTGGTAAATCGTTTGTGTTGTGAGAAAATGCAGTGCGTTTTCTTAAATTGTTTGTGTTGTGAGAAAATGCAGTGCGTTTTGGTAAATTGTTTGTGTTGTGAGAAAATGCATTGTGTTTTGGTAAATTGTTTGTGTTGTGAGAAAATGCAGGGTGTTTTCTTAAATTGTTTGTGTTGTGAGAAAATGCAGTGTGTTTTGGTAAATTGTTTTTGTTGTGAGAAAATGCATTGTGTTTTGGTAAATTGTTTGTGTTGTAAGAAAATGCAGTGCGTTTTCTTAAATTGTTTGTGTTGTGAGAAAATGCAGTGCGTTTTGGTAAATTGTTTGTGTTGTGAGAAAATTTATTGTGTTTTGGTAAATTGTTTGTGTTGTGAGAAAATGCAGGGTGTTTTCTTAAATTGTTTGTGTTGTGAGAAAATGCAGTGTGTTTTGGTAAATTGTTTGTGTTGTGAGAAAATGCATTGTGTTTTGGTAAATTGTTTGTGTTGTGAGAAAATGTAGCGCGTTTTCTTAAATTGTTTGTGTTGTGAGAAAATGCATTGTGTTTTGGTAAATTGTTTGTGTTGTGAGAAAATGTAGCGCGTTTTCTTAAATTGTTTGTGTTGTGAGAAAATGCATTGTGTTTTGGTAAATTGTTTGTGTTGTGAGAAAATGTAGCGCGTTTTCTTAAATTGTTTGTGTTGTGATAAAATGCATTGTGTTTTGGTAAATTGTTTGTGTTGTGAGAAAATGCATTGTGTTTTGGTAAATTGTTTGTGTTGTGAGAAAATGCATTGTGATGTCACAGTACAGTTCTTTAGGGAACTGAAAATGGTTCTTCTGTGGCATCGCTGCAAAAAACACACTTGGAACTTTTATTTTTTTAAGAGTATATGCACACTGTAAAAACTTGCTGTAAAACCAACAGTAATACTGTACAATTTAGAGTGCGGTTGTAAATTTTGCAGTATTACTGGCAGTTTTTACAGTATTATTGGCAAAATGTACAAGCGCACTGTAAATAACAATTACATCTGTGCTGTAGTTATTCAGCACAATTGTTATTGTTAATTTACAGTGCACTTGTAAATTTTTCAGTAACACTGGCAACCAAAATTACCAGTAATACTGTACATTTTACAGCATTTTTTAGTGTGAATATAAGAGTATATCATTTTTATACATATTTTTGGTTTACTTACCAATCGCAGTTCTGGAATAGTGCGAGTTAGAGTCCATTCCTGGCTATTGGCGCATGATGCTGAAAAAAGAGAAGTCAGTATTAGGACTAAACTTCATGCATCTTATTTTCATCAAAACAAAACGTGCGCAAAAAAGAAATGGTTATTGAATACCAAATCAGCATATTAGAGGCCTTAAATTACCATCACTTTAATGTGACAAATATTTCTTACCAGAATCTGTATATGCACTATAGGCACAACAAACTGGGGCAAAACATGCCAACTCTATACAGTAGCAGGTTGCCAGGTGTTCTCAGATGCAGTTGCTAGGGTGTTTTAAGTGTCTTTTAATGTGTTGCTGTGTGTTTAAATGCATTGGTTAAAGTACAAGGCTATATTTAATCAGCCAACTTTCAAAAAAGCATGCATTAGTGTGCATTATAAGCCTTAGAGTTATATAAGCCATCAATCAAATCAACCAGCTTCAAGGAGAACGTCAACATTACACACTATGACTTGAAATATAAAAATTGAACAAAAAGTAGGTGTAAAAGAAAATGCAAAAGCTGTGTAAAAGCTATAGAGTAAAAGAATTACAATCCCATGAAGCAATGCATAATGGATGAACCAATTTACAATGAAGTATACACAGTATTTTAAGATGTATTGACAAATATAAATTAAATATATATATACATATATATATATACATATATACATATATATATATATACATATATATATATATATATATATATATATATATATATATATATATATATATATATATATATATATATATATATATATATGTATATATATATATGTATATATATATATATATATATATATATATATATATATATATATATGTATATATATATATATATATATATATATATATATATATATATATATATATATATATATATATATATATATATATATATACACACAACAGTTCTGTTTGGCTTTTAAATCTGATTGGCTGATAGCAGTGTGATATTCTGCAATATCAGAACTCGTACAGCCTCTTCACTCTTGTGTATTACTACACCCACAGGAGTGGCAAGCCGAGGACTACAGTTTGGCAAATATTGCTGCTGTTCGACAACATAATGTACTTTTGAGGCTGTTTAAGACAAGAATGTATTTTAGATTGAAACTAAGCAGTTTATTTTAAGTGTTTATTTCATACCTGCCAACACTTGACAGGGTTGGGGGGGTGTATGTGAGGCAAAGGCGGAAGAGTGGGAATGTGCAGCCTGATCTCACGAGAAAACGTAAATATTTTACGTTTTGTCAGTTTAGTGGCTAATTCGTACGAATTCATACGAGTTCAGTCGTACGGAATTGTACGATTTTAAAAAGGAGGCGTGGCACCTAACCAAACTCCTAAACCCAACCGTCATTGGGGGATGAGAAAATCGTACTAAATTGTACGAATTAGATCGTACGAATTCGTGCGAATTAGCCACTAAATCAAAAAGTTACGAATTGCCGTGAGACTGTGCTGTAATGTGTAGGTGTAGACAGAACAAAACGGGAGATGGGTCTGAAATACGGGAGACTCACGGGAAAAACGGGAGTGTTGGCAGGTATGGTTTATTTTAAATAATTATAATTTCAAAGTCGTTGATGTTATCTATCCACAAGATGGCGACAAAGATCGCATAATAAAAACTTTGCTTAAAACTACATACTACAGCTGATCAAATCATTATAAATCTGGTAAGTGACGTTCTAAGTCGATCTCGCTCTTTCTTTGTTGTAGTGTTGTATTTATACAGTAATTGTAGGGATTTAAGTGTGATATTGGCCTCTTGGCCACTCTTTGTATAACCCTGAGTTACTTTTTGGTTGGCTATCTGTTTCTAATGAGACTAGTTCAGTAAAAAGAAAGAAAGAAAAAATGCCCGCATGTGTTTAGCTTTTTTCCTTATCACAAACACAACAGTAATCTGGTAGTGATTGTGCTGTGCTTTTTTGGGGCTAATTATTGTGATCTCCCGATTGCAACAGAGAAATACTGGGGAATCTCTGTAGACTGATGCCATTTCATGTCGTTCAGCCTTAAAATCTTAAAATGTGAGCAAAATCACCTGTTTTGTCCTCATTTTGGCATTATGCTAGAGAATCATTCAAATACGAGCTCTAAAGTGATGTTTGTGAAGTAGCAATGGTTTCTGCTGTTCTGACGTCAGCTGCAGATGTGAATTAATGGTGGAAGAATGTAGTTCCTCATACAAAAGGATTTTGAGACTCTCTGTGTATGATTTTCTTTTTTATATACATGATTAAAACATCGGACCAGTGGTGGATTTAGGCATGGGCAATATGGGCGTCATTTTGCTGTGGGCGGCATGTGGAGACGGTGCAAAAAAAAAGTGCCCCTGTAACAGCTTTGAGATAAGATTTATTTTATGCAGGTGTATTAATTTAGAGTGATTATCCCAGAGTAAAGTTTTTATATTTGACGTCTTTTGCACACATAAGTTTGTTATTCTTTATGTGCAACTGAAACATCGCTGGTGAAAACAAATTGATGCATGTGTGCAGAAAGCCATTCCTGCACGCCTCACACACACTGCTCCTGATCCCAGTTGTTTACTTGCATGCCGATATGAGTCGACATGCAAGTCGACAAAACTAAATCATTTGACGATAATGTTAATTTGACCATAAGCATGGCTATGAAGCAGAAAGGAGTAATAATGAGTCAGTGAGGTAACTAAGACTTCATAACATTAATTCTCGGTCATAAGTCGGGTCTAAGACAGCAGATAATTCTATAAAACATATTTTTTTGTATTCTATAGAACTGTCATAATTAATATTCATGCAAAAGTCTGAGAATCCAGTTTCTTGGGGGATGGGGAGGAAGTATGTTTGGGGTGGTTTCACCCAGGGTGCCATTTAACTAAAATCACCACTGTGTCGTACTGTTGTATAAACTCAATATCACACTTGTAGCAGTGCAATATGGCTGTATATCATCACTGGTGGGACTCTAAGACACTCGGCCTGCAGTCTACAGCCATATCGCACTGCTACTCATGTGATATTGCTCATATCCATTTCTCCTCCTAATTTTACATAATTAACTCCATCCTACAGGAAGTTCACTATATTGGATTAAATAATTAAAACAAATATATAGTTTTTTTAGGCTTCGTCAAGATTTGCTAAATATTACGCCAAGAAACTGAAAATGCAGAATTGCAAGCAACCGTTTGAGGCATATAAAGTCAACTAAATAATGTTCCCATGACTAAGTTAGTTACCGAAAAAGGGGAACAGGAAGAGTCTCATACCTTCTAAGTGCTTTTACAATTTTAGATCAAATTTGGGGTGTATTTTCAGCACAGTGGAAGAGGTGCTCAGCAAGCACCACTAATAAAAGCTCAAGAGAAAAATAGATTGATGAATCATATTTGAGAATTTATGAATATTATATCTCAGCTACTATATTCTTATTTTCTAAAACTGATCTCTCATATTGATCTACGGCTTAAATGTCCTGTGGAGTGCATTGAAAAGTGCATTTCTGTAAGATGTGTCACATGATTTCAACTGAAACATGAAAACAGGGCGGGACAGATAGTAGCTCCTCCCCTTTTTAAAAACAGCAAATAGTGTTTTGTTTTTTATCACAGATCTGCCAGTGAGAGTGCTTAAGTTCATAACTTAAAAAGAAAACGAGTAACATCTTGAAGGGGGTGGGTCATGTCTGATAGTAGACAGCCATTGATTGGTCAGAAGATTTGATTAGAAACTAAAGTGTGAGGTGATTGTTGAACCATTTAGACAGACGTTTGGGTGTTTAGGATCTTCTAAATGCATTTTTCACTGTTTTTGAGCAAACTAGCTTATAGAAGATGAAACCAAGATAGATTTTTAGATATTAGTATCAGCCCAGCAGGAACACAACGTCATAAGATGTTAATATTAGGTTAGATTTAGGTGTCTGGTGACCAAAATTCAATGTCTAGCCATTGTCTAAGTACAACATTATTTTGACATCCAATAATGACATCAATGACGTTGATATTTGGTTGATTTGTGTATGAAAGTGACCAAAATCCAATGCCAATCCAACATCTTAAACCAACGTTATTTTGACATCAAATACTGACATTTATTCATCAGGTATAGCAACCAGAATCCATCATCTGATAGACGTCATAGTAGTAGCGTCCACACAACGTCAAGCTATAACATCATTAGATGTTGATATTTGGTTGATTATAGGTTGGACATTAGACATTAACATCAGTCTGATGTCAACCAGATTTTCATTTCCAAACAAGATGCAACATCCCCACAACATTGGGGTACACCATAAATCTGAATTCATGTTGACGTCCTGTGCCTGCTGGGTGTTTTTTTTGTTTTAAGGATATTAAGACTGATACTAACATCTGAAACATGTGTTTAGGTTTCAGAGGGACTCTTTAAATTCCCTTTTCTAGACACTTGTGAATGACATTTTTTTATTTTATTTCCCCAAATAGGACATGATCCTGAATCAACAGCCGTAACAGATATGTTGAACAATCAGCCAATCAGATTTAAGGAATAAGTTTACAGTTTATGTTAGATTTAGGCTTAAAGTTATGGTTTTGTGCTTCTACATAATCACTATCAATCCCCTCTGATTTGGGGAATAATTTAGGGTTAGGTTTATATTTTCGAACAGGAATGATGTTCAAGTGGGCAGCACGGTGGCGCAGTGGGTAGCACAATCGCCTCACAGCAAGAGGGTCGCTGGTTCAAGTCCCGGTTGGGTCAGTTAGCATTTCTGTGTGGAGTTTGCATGTTATCCCTTTGTTCGCGTTGGTTTCCTCCGGGTGCTCTGGTTTCCCCCACAAGTCCAAAATCATGCGATATTGTAAGCCAAATTGTCCGTAGTGAAAGAGTGTGTATGGATGTTTCCCAGTAAGGGGTTGCAGCTGGAAGCACATTCGCTATGTAAAACATATGCTGGATAAGTTGCCGGTTTATTCCACTGTGGCAAACCCTGATTAATAAAGGGACTAAGCCGAAAAGATAATGATTGAATGATGTTCAAGCATCAACATAGATGTTAATGGACGCTTTTCACAGGACTGTTATGACGTGTTTAATGCTCATCAGCTTTTTAAATCCTTGAAAGTTTTTAATATATAGATTTGTCCAACCATGATGCCTTCTGCTACTGAGAAACCCGCAAATGTGAAAAGGATCTATCCAGGATCGCATCCTATTTGGCGAAATCCCACCCACTTTATTGACACGAAAATTCAGATGACTCGCTTACAAGAAGAGCAACTTTGACACAATCTTATGATTACACGCTGATCACAACACTCACAACCACCAAGCGCTGAACGGCTAAAGTAATGACATTATCGTCTCCCTTCACGTCAAGCCACATTTTCTTTCATGACCATCAAAGTCAGTTTAGGCCTTAGGATGTTGCCAGTTTTGTACGCCAACGTGTGACTCCTCAAACACACATCAGGCCTTGCCCTTCTGTTGCACATTTCTGCGATGCACTGAAGAGAATTTGCTTGCACCATAGCCTCGGATGACAGTTCATTTGGAGGTGTTATAAATCTCTGATAATTCACAAGGCGTGAAGGACTGCAGGTGTATCCATGCAGCAGAGCACTGAGCACCCACACCCCTTTATCTTTTACACTGGAAGTCTTAACACACTCTCTGTGTTCTCTACCAGTGGTTAAGACCCAGCGCCCAATCATAGAGGGGCATTTCACATTGACAATTTTTTATTGTATTTTCCACAGCTGTGCGGTAGATGAGAGGAATTATTTGAAAGGAAAGGGGGGGCTGTGCAATACACCCTTATGAGCAGCATACACTGATTAAAGCAACTCACGACGCGCAGATGCAGGAGTTCACAGCTTAGATCAGCGTACAATCTAAGTTGGCACTCGTGTCATTCGCAGTTTCCTCTCTCACACGCCACCCACGACACAACGGAAGAGGCTTAACCCCCCTCCGAATTCAGCGCAATTCTATGAGGTCATTGTATGGCGGGGCACATCAGGAGTCGAGGCAGTGCATTCAGACAGTGCCATCCTTATTAGCCAAATACAACATGCAACCCCCTATCCGTCTAAACGGACGCTCTATGTGTGACATTCTCGATCTTTTTTTCCCCTCCTCGCATACCCTCACTCCCATTCATTTCATCTGTGGCTCGCTCCCTGGCATAACACAGCCACACAACAGGCAACTCTCTCAGCCCTCCCTGTTGCCATGACAACCCCACCTCCAGCCGCTGCTTCTGTTCACTTGGAGAACACATACGTAAATATTTTGTGCGCGCATGCGTGGTGTGTACTGACACATCAGACCTTTTGCTCGTAGCATATAGACCACAGTTTCACTTGTGTAATTATCAGTCTATTCAATAATGAGGATTTCTATTATGGTAAATCTATTATGTTTGGGAATATAAACATCTGAAAATGATCTTTGCTCAACAGGCTTTGCATATAGGCAGTGTTTTAGCTTGGTTTGAATTGGTTGAGTAGTGTAAAAGTGAATTTCAAATCATCCACCTGACCGCCCGAGGCTTAAGATATGTGCATCTCTATGTTATTTCATGTGCTTCCAATGTTTTCAGTTCCCATTTAGAGCACAGAAATTCATGGCTGGATATGGTTTAAAATTAAGAGGCTGGTGATGAAAGGATTGAAGCTTCCATAAAAGACTAAGATCAGAAAACAGGAAGTGGGCGTAACATGAAAGATGGGATTAGGATGTTGGGCAAAATGATGCTGCCTGTGGCATGGGTATTATCAAATTTGTTTCCCATTCCGATTTTCTCCAGACACAGTAGGGGGTGGTTGTAAAGAAAAGGCTAGGATGCTTTCAATGCCTTAACTCGTCAACCTTAGGCATAAGAATGTGTGGACAGACGTACACATCCTTTTTTTTAGATAAATGAGAACTGAAACATCGAGACACTTCACACTTTGGATAATTCACCGCAAAGTCTTTATAAACTAGGGGTTCTCAATCTTGGTCCTGGAGGTCTGGTGTCCTGCCAAGTTTAGTTCCAACCCCAATCAGATACACCTGGGCTAGCTAATCAAGCTCTTACTAGGCTTTCTAGAAACATCTATGCAGGTGTGTTGAGGCAAGTTGGAGATAAAATCTGCAGGACACCAGACCTCCAGGACCAAGTTTGGGCACCCCGGGTTTAGGGCATTTAATTTAAACCCTTTCAGAAGTTCCGCCAGTAGTGGACACTTGTTTGATGTAATCAATGACCTACGTTCATTGGAACAAAAAGGAGGGAAGTTAGCGAGTGAAGCGCTTAAAAAATTTGATTGCAATTGAACTGGAATGCAACTCAAAGACAGCCTGATTCTTTATTTATAAATTATTTGTTGGTGGCCATATGTTGATTGCCCTGTCATTCATTGTCAATAAAGTTTGATAGTGTATATCAGAGCTCACCAATCTCAGTCCTGGAGGGCCGGTTTCTTGGAGATTTTAGCTCCAACCCAAATCAGACACACCTGGGGTAGCTAATCAATCACTTACTAAGCTTTCTAGAAACATCTATGCAGGTGTGTTGAGGCAAGTTGGAGCAAAAATCTGCAGGATATCTGCCCTCCAGGACTGAGTTTGGGCACCCCTGCTCTAAACCCTGTGTGATGTTTCTTTCTTCTGTGGAAATAGAGAAGATAAGATGATATCCAGATCAGATAATATCCACAGGGCCCACATACTTATTTTCAATTCATTTCAATGTAAAAAAAAAGATACAGGTTTAAAATCGCATAAAGGGCAAGACAGAAATTATATTTTTGATAAACAATCAAAATATTGGATATGTAAGATTCCAGAAGAGGTTTGGATGTGTGTGGATGAATAAGCCATGTTGTCCTACCTTCCTCTTCACTGGATTCCCTCTGAAGGCTATAAACCGGGGTCACAATGGTTGTGCTGACTGCAACTGGAGTGCTCTTGGTAAAAATGCCACTAATAAATCTTAACATCTTGCGATCACGTGCTGAAGCCCCCTGGGACTGAGCTGTTCTATAATCAGGCACCATTTGGCCACCTTTGCACTTCAGGAGGTCCTCAGACAGACAGTTCAGGTCACTATTATCCAGTGTGCGACTCTTTCCTTTGCGTTGAGGCTTGGTAATCAAGGCGACAGGGGTCGGAAGAGATGTAGATCCCGCTTTTAATCTCTCAGCTCGAGGGCTTTGGGTTCGCATGGCTATGATGTCCCCTTCAGTCGGCCTCTTCATCCCGACACCTACTACTTTAAGGTCATCATCACAAGGTTTCACCTCGCTTACAGCCCACGATGCACGGAAAGATCCGGGAGTTGGGCTGGTTGGGGACTGGATCCTTGTTCGGCTGTCCTTACGGTCAAGGCTCTTGGAAGAGGCATGGATGTTCTCTCTGCACTCCTTCAGTTCACGGCCTCCACCATGGGTTTTAAGTAGAGACACAGGCCGCTGGGTGGCACGAACTGGGATGTCACCTAGATGTCTGGCAACATCCCTGGGATAAGAGGTTTGGGGGACTCCACTGGATTCTCTGGCTCTTCCGTTTTCTGTGGTGGGTGAGATCATTGATTTTTGTCTATCACCACACTGAACACCATCTGCAAAAAGTGCCTTGTCTTCCCTCGGGCTTTGGAGTATTTCCTGTTCCACAGAGAATTTGATAGATTCTCCTGCCTCAACAGCCTCACCCATTTTCTGGCGTTCCTCACCCTCATTATTGGATCCAGGGTGCTTGAGATGTTTTGCACCATCAGTATTGTACACGGCTCCCTCCACAGCCGGCCTGGACTTCTCCAACTCATTTTCCTCAGCAGTTTCTACCTTTACCAAGGTGAGGGAGATAAGGTAGGTGGTTTTTGACTGTGACGTCCCGGTGCGGTTCATGTGGTCCAGAATTTACTCAACAGATCAAGGACAGAAAATGAATTTAAAGAATCAAATAATCTTGTACTTCACTAGTTCAGTGGTTTCCACAGAATTTAACGATAAAAAATTCAGGCAAGTTTGTCAAAAACAAGACAATCTTCTTCTTTAAAGTGGGGGGGAAATTAGCAAATGTAATTGCTCTCTTTCACTCGTTCACATTTCATCCCAGACTTCATTCTCTTCACATTGCTCGTCTCTGGTCTTCTCACACCTATTTTAAGCATGCAGACATGTGCCCACCTCTCCACACCTGCATGAAAAGCATGCTCCCGATTCCATTGACTACATTCAACAAGAGGCAGATATTCAGAGGCAAAAAATAATGACAATGCACGAGATGCTCGAAGATTCCTTCAAGGACGACAAAGAGTAAAATTACATCTGGGAGACATGCAGATCTGTTAATCTCAGATCAAGGCACATTGTTTCACCAACCTGCTCCACGGTGTGTGTGTATGTGTGGAGGAGATGCTGACAGACCGTAGAGTCGAACTGAAGAGTCAGTCTACATGCCACATGGACCAATGGAAGCGTTTACAGCAAGTCCACAGAGAGAGATCCCAGTGTCCCCACATGGAGTCCATCCATCACGCCTCCGGTGATCAGTGCGTCAACCAGTCGGGGATGTCAATAAACGCAAGACACACAAATCGACCATGCCTTCGTTCTAGAGAGGAAGGTGCATCTCACGCTACAGCTTCAGACGAGTCACGCATCATGAACAAGGGTCTCTCAGATCTCTCCAGCTGAAGGTCTTCTTCAAACCCACGCAGAACGACACCGTGCAGGAATACCCTGCTTCTATCTCCATCTCCTGCCTCTCTCTCTCTCTCTCTCTCTCTCTCTCTCTCTCTCTCTGCCCTTGTCACCAGCCAGACAGCTCCCAGCCCCTGCTTTCCACAGCCTGCTCCCCCCCTCCTCTCATTCTCTCTCCCTCCCTCTCTCTTCCCTCGCTCACACACTCGCTCCTGCTTAAAAAGCGAGAATCGGTGATGTGTTGAGGAATAAAGACAGGCTGTAAAGCTCGCAAGATTCTGACAAAAAAGGAAAAGAGGTCAAGTATGTGTGTGTTAGTTAACATGCAGAGCTAATCAAGACCGACACATCATTTTTTGCACTCGACCCAATGCTGTATCAACGTGCCACACATCACAGTCACAGTCAGTACAGTGAATCAAGAGCCGCCGTGTCCCCCCACCTTTTTCCTTCCTAGACACTGAGCTTGCTTGTTACCAAGGTATTCGGAGGATAAACTCCTCCTCCTTCATGCACTGATTCCATCTACTCTGCGTCTCCGGTTGGCTATCTCCACATCTAACCCCCTGCTCTGTGCATTCACTGTCCTTGCTGAGGTGTGTATGAATGAGCTGACGATTGTGTGGAGGGAATGCAATATTATTGACTAATTTATTGACCGATCTGTTTGTCAAGTGGGCTTGAATGGAGTAAATACTACACTGGAATTGATTCAATAAAACCAGGATGAAGGTAAAGACTGCTTGCAAGTGAATTTGCCACTGATCTGTTTACGTATGAAACTTCATTAAAGGGATAGTTCACGCAAAAAAAGGAAAATTCTGTCATCGTTTACTCAATCTTTACTTGTTTCAAACCTGTTTGAGTGTTGAACGCAAAAGAAGATATTTTAAAGAATGTTGGAATTGTGTAATCATTGACTTCTATAGTATTTTTTTCTACTATGGAAATCATTGAGTGCAGGTTTTCATCTTTCTTCAAAATGTATTCATTTGTGTTCAACAGAATAAAGAAACTCATGGACCACTTAAAGCAGAGTAAATAGTGACTGAAATTTCATTTTTGGGTGAACTATCCCTTTAAATGTACTGTATAACCAATTCAATTGTTCACAAATCAACAATATGTGTTATTGATTGGTCTCAGTCATGAAGACAGGTGTCTTATAGAACACAATTCAAGTGAACATTAGGAAGAGGGTGTGCAGTTACAGTGTATGAGAGTCTTTTATTGGCTCGTCATTTTATTGATTTGCTTCTTTATTGATTACTGGATTAGTTACTATTACCATTGCTTCGGCTAAAGGCTATTAACAACAAACCCTTAAAGGGACAGTTCACTCAAAACTTATATGTGATTTGCAGTGGTGTAAAGTATCAAATTACATATACCAAAAGTACTGTAATTGAGTCGGTTTTCTCAGGAATTGTAATTTGTTAAGTAGTTTTAAAAATGTGTACTTTTACTTTCCCTTAAGTACATTTTTAGTGCTGTATCGGTACTTTTACTCCACTATTTGCCTCAGCCTGCAGTCACTACTTTACTTATTTATTTATTTTGTTTATGGCGATTTGGCTGAGTAGAAAAAGAACTCTGTAGTAAATGAAAGTAAATCGCATCATACTGAACTACGTGAAGACACAGATGCTTTATAAATGCAGCAGAGACTGTTTATAGATTGCATGTCACTGATGAAAAAATTAAGGATGTCGACTGTATGATCACTGAAATCGCTAAACAGCCTTAAACAATAACTAGATGCACTACAGAATGTTACGTACACATTCCTGTACAAATTGCATGTAAACGCATCAGCCTTTTACAGTTTAATACTCACTACTCTTTTTAAGTACTTTTAAAAGGTCTTTTTACTCATACTTTGAGTCATATTTACAACAGATACTTTTACTCTATGTGCACTACATTTTTGGTAGTGGACGCTGCTCTCACTATTCTGCCACCCTTGGCAGCCACCTAGGACGCTTCTATGGACGCACCAGCCCTGTATGTTTATAACTGTCAGTTTTGACAGTTGAAATGAAATAATAATATAGTAATATTTGGATGAGATAAAACTAAAATCTGAAATCTGAGGGTTCAGAAAAATCTAAATATTGAGAAAAGTGCTTTCAAAGTTATCCTTAAGTTCTCAGCAATGCATATTAATTAATACATATTAATGCATATTTAATTATTTGAATGATTTGTGGCATAAAATAAAAATAGATTATTTTGACTCATCATTTATTTATTTTATTTTTGGCTTATTTCCTTTATTAATCAGGGGTCGCCACAGCGGAATCAACTGCCAACTTATCCAGCATATGTTTTACACAGCAGATGTCTTTCCAGCCACAACCCAGCACTGGGAAACACCCATACACTCTTGCATTTAAACTCGTACACTACGGCCAATTTAGCTTATTCAATTCACCTGCACATATCTTTGGACTGTGAGGGAAACCAGAGCACCTGGAGGAAACCCACACGAGGAGAACATGCAAACTCTATACAGAAATACCAACTAAACCAGCCGGGGCTCGAACCAGCGACCTTCTTGCTGTGAGGCAACAACACTACCCACTGCACCACTGTGTCACCCTTATTTTGACTCATTGTATTTTTAAAAAGATTTTTATTCACAAAAAAATACCAGTGTCACATATATAGTTGCATATTCTGTCACCAAGTCCTTTCTTACCTCCAGGTCATTCCAAACATGCATATCACAACCTATTCTTCTGATGAACACAACATTTTGATGAACCTTTGATTTCAAACTATATTATTATGTGCTCTGCAAAATAAGAGTCTGAAACAAGATGAGTAAATGATATTAGAAGTCTCCCTAGTCACCAGAAGACCTTAAAAAGGGATACCAGAAAGGCGCTAAAAAAGGGATAGTTCACACATAAAAAAAGAAAATTCTGTCATCATTTACTCACCCTTCACTTGAACACTAAAGAAGATATTTTGAAAAATGTTGGTTGCTGAGATACATATTTTTCCCTTAATATGGAAGCAGATGGGTACCCGCAACTAGCATTCTTCAAAATATCTTCTTTTGTGTTCAACAGAATAAAAAACTCAATGTTTAAAACCACAAGAGGGAGAGTAAATGACTTTGTGTGAATTGTCCCTTTAATAACTACATAGCAATCCCCCTACAATCATACAGGTATGTTTATCAGGAAATAGAATCATGGAATTGGATGCATTCATTTTGATACATCTCTGTCCTGGAGATCTTGCATTTATAAATATGTTTTCCCCTTTCTCTGTCTTCCCTAAATCCTGTCTCTCTGCCTGTCTCCCACTCTCTTGGCTCCCTGCAGTAAGCAATATTTAAATGTGTCAGTCTCAAATCCCTAAGCTCAGAAGCCAACAGCAATGACTTCCCTTTTACAGTTGATGATGCTTCCTTCACTTTTACTTTATTCCCATCAAGCCTCGTTTGAATCATCATATGACCATGTGGGCTAAATAAACCATATTCAAAAATCAAGCACTTCTATTCCCCTATTGCATCTAGTTCTGCAAATTGTCCTACAGGACTTCATTACTGATACTGGTTATTGCAAGTAAAAGGGATAGTTCATCTAAAAATTGAAATTACCCACCCTTTACTTGATTCATACACTCTCAGAAATAAAGGTATGAGAGCTGTCACTGGGGTTGTACCTTTTCAAAAGGTACACATTTGTACTTAAAGGGTCTATGTTGGTACCTCAAAGGTACAGTATGTAATAGCACCTACAAATTTCAGGAGGTACACTTTTGTACTATTTAGGTACTAATATGCACCCTTGAGGTATAAATAAGTATTCTTCAGTTACAAATGTGTACTCTTTGAAGAGGTACCATCACAGTAACAGCTTTCATACCTTTATTTCTGAGAGTGTACCTCTCTTGGTTCATTTTTTTTAATATTGTAAACCTATTTCTTCTAATTTACATAGTATTTGTTTTTCATACTATGAAAGTCAATGGTTACAGGTTTACAGATTTCTTCCAAATATATTAGATTCTTTATCTTTTGTGTTCAACAGAAGAAAGAAACTAATAAAGGTTTGGAACCACTTGATGGTGAGCAATCATTGAGTACATTTTGGGTGAACCATCTCTTTAATGCAACTTTCTCTTGGGAATGGTACTAGGAATGCACAAGTATGGAATTTTTGACCGATACCGATACAGATACTGTTAACTCTTTAGATTTGGAGGCCAATTGCTGACATATTACCTGATAAATATAAATATACATTCCTAATATTCCAATATTTCTGCATAATTGCAAAAACAAATGGCAAACGCATACAGCAAACAACTGATTTTATTTTAAAATGCTTTTATCTTTTCTTTTATTCCTTTTCTTTAAATATTTGTCGGGGGGTTTCACCTTTTATTGATAGGACAGTGTCGATAATGAACAGGAACCTAACCACAAGGCTATTGGAACGATCCAACTTTCTTTTATATAAATAAAATCTACTGCCTGACCTTAAAAAGGGCATAAATAAAGCAACCAAGTCACTGAACGTTAACCAAAATCAAAACAACAAGCAAAATATAAAAAAAACGGCCAGGCAGCAAAGATGAAAGTGGTTTAACCAGCAGAAATGATAAATAATTTATCAGCTTAAAGATATCAGACTACTGGCTCTGGCCAAAAATGTCCACATTTTCTTGTTTCTTTTTACTCTATAGTACTGAGGACTGATTTTCCTCCTGACCCTCTTATTGCAATATTAGGCTGGGCTCCTTTCTTTGAAAACTGTAACAAAAACAAAAAAACTGTAACAAAACAAATACTCGATAATTTGAGACATGGCTCACAGAGTGCAAAAGATTTGATATGAGATTGCAGGCAAAGAAATTCCCAAAGATTTGGAGGTCCTTTTTCGAATATCTGGAGACAGACCACTGACAGCTGAGTGGTGTGAAAGATTTCATGAAGCATAGCAATGTGTACAAAATACAAGTTTTCATAATTGGGTATGTATTGGTATTTATATATCCAAAAACCTTTTTTATTTTGAATGATTTTTCTTCTCTTTTTGTCAGTTTCATTAATGATATATGCATGTATATGCGGATGTTTGACTGTACTTGTAAATATGTAAGTAAGTAATGTGTATTTATATAGCGCATTGATCGTGTATGGCCATACACCCAAACCGCTTCAGAATCATGAGGGTTCACTGGATCACTGGAGGCAACAGCAGCCACAGAACAACAGCGCCAGTGTGCTCACCACACACCAGCTATAGAGCCAATTCAGTGGATGGGGATGATTGGGCAGCCATTATGGGTAAGGGCCGATGGAGAGAATTTGGCTAGGACACTGGAGTTACACCCCTACTCTTTACAAGAAGTGCCATTGGATTTTTTAATGACCACAGAGAGTCAGGGCCTTAGTTTAACGCCTCATCCGAAAGATACTATACTCACTGACAGTATAGTGTCCACTTCATTTTATTGGGGCATTAGGACTCACACAGGTAGAGCGCCGCCTGGTGGCCTCACTAACACCACTTCCAACAGCAACCTAGTTTTCCCATGTGGTCTCCCATCCAGGTACTGACCAGGTTCAGCCCTGCTTAGCTTCAGTGAGTAACCGGTCTTGGGCTGCAGGGTGATATGGCTGTGGCATGTATATTTATTCATGGTGGTAAATGATTTAGTTTCTGTACAGTTGTAGGTGTGCATTTGCATATTAGTATTCATATTTTAGACATGTTTAGCTTATTTATTATAATTTGCTGGCATGGGGTTAGTTTCGGGCTTGTTCGTTAAAATGTGAAAACTTTAAATAAAGTATTTTTAAAAAATATCTGCCTAATATTTTATTGCTCTGATAACAATCAGGGATGGGCAGTATTTGTGATATATGTATTTCAAATATGTATATTAAATACTAAATAGTATTTTGTAATTTGTATTTGATTGAATTCATAAAAATGACTTAATATTTTGTATCAAAATACTTTAGTGTCTTGTATTTTTGTATTTTAAAATGCTGTAAAATATTGTAAGAAGTCTACATGATGACATTACAAAAAATGCTGCCTCACATTGATTCTTTCTCACTTATTTGCCTAATTTTTAAGAACAGGATGTGGAGCCTTCAGTACATAATCATTCTCAGTCTCAGTGCTGCAGGTGGAAATGCAGAGGTGCAGAGGAGCTTTAGAAATATAAAACAACTAAAGGTTGTGTACTGGTGTTCTCTAAAAGGGTAAACTGAGACTCTTCCAGTTAATGAAGAACTGAAAAAATATCGGGGAAATGAGTAAACTGCAAATAATAGTTCACACTTAGATATTGTTTGACAACTGTTAGCAAGTTTGGCATGCTGTCCCGGGAGAGAACCCTGAGCTCGGAGATAGGTGAGCCCAGGGCTCCCGCCTGGTCCATAGAGCATATGAGGGGAGTACGAGATCAGGTGGTTCTCGAGAGCTCCCCATGGTAAAAAAGAAAAAAGGAGGAGAAGGGGTGGATGGGGGGTTTCTTCGGAAAACGAAGATAAGAGAGTAGTTCGAGCTAGGCTACTTATAGTGAGTTGGGGTTAATCTGATTGGCTAACTAGTGAATGTAAATGAGTGGCCAGCTGCAGTCAATCATATCACGTGCTCCTCTCGAAATTAGTTTGAAAACTTCACTTAATAATAGTAGTGGAATGATGATGTGATATCAAGAAAATAAGACCATAAATAGTACTATATTCGAACTCATTATCTGGATTACATGGTTTTTACAGTGATTAAAGAGATCGTCTTCAGGACAGGACTTTTTGTATGAAATTGACCAAATATGCCTATTGATTGAAGGTTTGTGAGGAAATGTCATGCTCCCTTGTAAAAGTATTTAGTAGTATTTTCAAAATGCAGTATTTTATTTTGATACATGTAAAATTGAGGCATTTGGTATTTTATTTTAAAATACATTTCAATGTATTTTTGCCCAACCCTGATGACAATAACATTAAAACAACATCGGTATCAATAGCCTAGTGGTTAGTGCGTCGACACATATCACTGAGGTGCTCATAGTGACCCGAGTTCGATTCCTGGCTTGAGGCCCTTTGCCAATTCTTCCCTCTCTCTGCTCCCCACACTTTCCTGTCTGTAAGATACTGTCCTATCAATTAAAGGTGAAAACCCCTTAAAAATAAAATAAATATAAAATAATAAAAAAAATAACGTTATCAGCTGATATCAATAAGGTCACCGATATACAGTGCATGCGGAAAGTATTCATAGCGCTTCACTTTTTCCACATTTGTTTATGTTACAGCCTTATTCCAAAATGGATTAAATTCATTTATTTCTTCAGAATTCTACACACAATACCCCATAATGACAATGTGAAAAAAGAGTTTTTGAAATTGTTGCAAATTAATGAAAAATAAAAAACCTGAAATATCACATGAACAGAAGTATTTACAGCCTTTGCTCAATGCTTTGTTGATGCACCTTTGGCAGCAATTACAGCCTCAAGTCTTTTTAAATATGATGCCACAAGCTTGGCACACCTGTCTTTGTGAATTTTTGCACATTCCTCTTTGCAGTACCTCTCAAGCTCTATCAGGTTGGATGGGATGGTGTACAGCCATTTTCAGATCTCTTTGGAGATGTTCAATAGGATTTAGGTCTGGGCTCTGGCTGGGCCACTCAAGGACATTCACTGAGTTGTTGTGAAGCTACTCCATTGATATTTTAGTGGTGTGCTTTGGGTCATTGTCCTGCTGGAAGATGAACCGTCGCCCCAGTCTGAGGTCAAGAGCACTCTGAAGCAGGTTTTCATTCAGGATGTCTCTGTACATTGCTGCATTCATCTTTCTCTCTATCCTGACTAGTCTTCCAGTTCCTGCTGCTGAAAAACATCCCCACAGCATGATGCTGCGACCACCATGCTTAACTGTAGGGATGGTATTAGCCTGGTGATGAGTGGTGACTGGTTTCCTTTAAACGTAACGCCTGGCATTCACTCCAAAGAGTTAAATTTTAGTCTCATCAGACACGAGAATTTTGTTTCTTATGGTCTGAGAGTCCTTCAGATGCCTTTTGGCAAATTCCAGTGGCTTCCTTCTGTCCTCTCTACCATACAGGCTTAAATGGTGGATTGCTGCACAGATGGTTGTCCTTCTGTAAGTTTCTCCTCTCTCCACAGAAGAAAGCTGAAGCTCAGGCAGAGTGATCATCGAGTTATTGATCACCACCCTGAATAAGGCCCTTCTCCTGGAGTCCTGGTGGTTCCAAACATCTTCCACTTACGGATGATGGAGGCTACTGTGCTCATTGGAACTTTCAGAGCAGCAGAAATGTTTCTGTAAGCTTCCCCAGCCTTGTGCCTTGAGACAATCCTGTCTCAAAGGTCTACAGACAATTCATTTGTCTTCATGCTTGGTTTGTGCTTTGACATGCACTGTCAACCCTGGGACCTTATATAGACAGGTGTATGCCTTTTCATATTATGTCCAATCAACTGAATTTACCACATGTGAACAATTAAGCTGCTGAAACATCTCAAGAACGATCAGTGGAAACAGAATGTTCCTGAGCTCAATTTAGAGCTTCACAACAAAGTCTGCGAATACTTCTGCAACAATTAAAAATAAAATTATTTACATTGCCATTATGGGGTATTGTGTGTAGAATTTTGAGAAAATAAATGAATTTAATCCATTTTGGAATAAGGCTGTAACATAAAAACTGTGGAACAAGTGAAGGGCTATTAATACTTTCCAGATGCACTATATCAAGCATCCCTAAATGGTACAAAAGAGAAAAATGAGACTAAATAACAAAGCAGAAGTGATCAGAATACCCTAGCAACTACCATAATATCCTTGCACCAAAGTGCTAATGTTATCACATGTAAGTACCAAAACAATCTAGTTTTAATTTAGCTTTTGGCTTAAAGAATTGAAATGTCACAGAGATCACGCTGATATCATCTTCACATCGAGCTGCAATCTAGGGTGATGCATGCTTATATGCTCACAAGAGGAAGTGTGAGAAGGAAGTACATTAAAACGAGTGTCAGCAGACACAATATTAAAGGTGCATTAGTGACCGTCACAAAACATTACTTTGTGAAAAATATGCAAAACAATATATATATATATATATATATATATATATATATATATATATATATATATATATATATATATATATATATATATATATATATATACATACACACACACACATAATGCATACTGTTGTATTCGTAATAAAGTGGAATTTCTGCCTGGATTAGTTTGGCTGGAGCTTTACCAAATGCCATAGAGTGTTTAAAATCTACAAATATGCATATCAGACAGAAAAATTTAAATTAATTGGGTCAGATAGAGACAGTAAGGCAAGAGCTGTAGACAGGTGGTGCTTGAGATGAAGAGGATGTGGCTTTCGTGGGCAGCAAGAGAGCGTCAGACGGGAAATGGACCAGCACTTCGTGTTCAAAAGCCTGCCATCATGACGACGTCTCTAAGATGGTGCTAAAGTTTCAACCTGGGCCTCTTTAAATCAACATCTACGATTCGGATTTGACATCCGGACTGCAGTAACAGTTCATCATCGCTGTCTAATGGAGGAGCATGTGCTTTTGGAGACGTCTGCTGGATGTATAATTCAATTTAACATGAGTTAAAACATGTAGATGGTTTTTATCAGTCTGCCTTTGGTCAAATATACATATGGGACATTTTATCATGTGGAAATTATTACAATGAACGTAATATTGGAAAAGTGGAGCAATCAATAGCTTCAAAACAGGCGAATTCTTTGCAAATGTGCATTTTTATATCATAAAAGAAGCAGTTATGACCTAATTTGAAGTATAAATGGTAAACATCTTGATGTAGCTGAGCAACAATATCAGAATTTGGCTCTGACACTGAGTTTAAAGTGATAGTTCACCCCAAAATATGACTCATTTACTCACACTTAGAGTTATTGTTATCTTGTTGTTGAAACTACTTATTTAAAATGAGTTTAGTCAAGACTATTCTTCAGGTTTTGTTGGAGACAACCTAATTACTTAATGTTCAATCCACTTAAATTTGCTAAAACAGTTAAGTTAACTTAATCGATTTGTGTTTGGACAAGTAACTACTGTATGTGGAAGCCAGCATATTTAACAGTGCATTTGTTTCAAACCATTATCAATTTCTTCTGCTGAACACAAAAGAAGATATTTTGATGAAATCTAAAAACCTGTAACCATTGACTTCCATTTGTTTTTTTAGAATGGATGTGAGTGGTTACAGGTTTTCAGCTTTCTTCAATTTCAACAGGAGAAAGAAACTTATAAAGATTTGAAACCACGAGAGGGTGAGTAAATAATGAGCAACTTGCCATTTTTTGGGGGGCGAACTATCCCTTTTTCTTAAACCGCATGCTTTTTTAGTGTACGTCAAAGACTCCTGACGTAAACACCTTGCAAAATGATCCAGAAATCTATCAGTACATCATCACTGTCTAATGGAGGAGCATGTGCTTTTGGAGACGTCTGCTGGATGTATAATTCAATTTAACATGAGTTAAAACATGTAGATGGTTTTTAACCGTCTGCCTTCAGTCAAATATACATATGGGACATTTTATCATGTGGAAATTATTACAATGAACGAAATATTGGAAAAGTGGAACAATAAATAGCTTCAAAACAGGCGAATTCTTTGCAAATGTGCATTTTTATATCACAAAAGAAGCAGTTATGACCTAATTTAAAGTATAAATGGTAAACATCTTGATGTAGCTGAGCAATAATATCAGAATTTGGCTCTGACACTGAGTTTAAAGTGATAGTTCACCTCAAAATGACTCATTTACTCACACTTAGAGTTATTGTTATCTTGTTGTTCAAACTACTTATTTAAAATAAGCTCAATCAACACAATTGTTGAGTTTTTTTTTAGAGACAACTTAGTTGTTTTGTGTTTAATCCACTTAAATTTGCTAAAACAGTTACGTTAACTTAATCGATCTGTGTTTGGACAAGTAACTACTGTATGTGGAAGCCAGCATATTTAACAGTGCATTTGTTTCAAACCATTATCAATTTCTTCTGCTGAACACAAAAGAAGATATTTTGATGAAATCTAAAAACCTGTAACCATTGACTTCCATTTGTTTTTCTACTATGGACGTGATTGTTTACAGGTTTTCAGCTTTCTTCAATTTCAACAGAAGAAAGAAACCCATAAAGGTTTGAAACCACGTGAGGGTGAGTAAATAATGAGAAACTTGTCATTTTTTTGGGTGGAACCATCCTTTTTCTCAAACCACAAGCTGTTTTAGTGTACGTCAAAGATCCTACAAAGACCCCTGATGTAAACATCTTGCAAAATGATCCAGAAATCTATCAGCAGTAAATCGGGGCCCAAAACATTTTTGAGATGATCTCAAGCTCACCTTGTATACTGTGCAGAAACACTTTGAGTCCTGTCCTAAGCTGCTGGTCCTCAACCCTCTCCAGCTGTTTGATGAACTTATTGATGGTCTTTTGCAAGTTTTCGTGTCTTCTCACCTCAGCTCTAATTGCAGTCGAGTTGGTAACTTTAATCGCGCTATTCATATTTAGACCAATGTGTCTGCTCAAAATACATGGAGTTTCTCCAGTAACCCATCAGCATTTCCTGCCCGTTCTTTCATGTCGATGTCACGCACAGAAGCAGAAAGTTGTTCAGAGCCTGAAACATGCAGCTCATAGCAGAAGTAGCTTTGCTTGCATGAATTTCCTCTCTCTCTCTCTTTCTCTCTCTCTATCTGTCTCTGAATTCACTTCCTGATTTTAAACAGTGTTATCATCTCTCATAGGCTGCTCTCTCTCACTCACAAACAGGATTTTGTGGTCAATTCAAGGCAACCGTCGGGTGTCAGAAAAGCAGACTCAAATTTATTTTCAGATTTAGAGAAGGAATACTTCACTGCAATTTATTATTTTTTTGCTATTTTCTAGCTACAAATACCTAAATCAGATGTATAAGTCAGTTTTTTAAGTAAAAGCACCCACATAGCAACATTTCTCTGGCCCACACAATCAGCTTTTGCTTGGCCCACATGCTGCAGTGAATTACGGTAAATGACTGGACAAGTCTGGTTTCCAGACAAGGGCCAAACATGGACCATATCTGGACCAAGTCTCAGTCAAGTCAATAACCCATAGTTGGATCTGGACTGGGCCAGATATGATGGTGTGTCACGACTGCAATGAAATTGATAAACTCATGAAATATTGCGCTTTAGGCATGCTATGGGCGTGCTTTTTCTCGAAGTGACCTGATTGGCATAAAAAATGTAAATAATAAGAAAAGAAAATAATAAAAATGTATTTTAGGGGTGGCGCAGTAGGTATCGCTGTTGCCTCACAGCAAGAAGGTCGCTGGTTCGAGTCCAAGCTGGGTCAGTTGCCATTTCTGTGTGGAGTTAGCATGTTCTCCTCATGTTGGCGTGGGTTTCCCCTTGGTGCTCCGGTTTCCCCCACTGTCCAAAAACCTGAGCTATAGGTGAATTGGGTAAGCTTAATTGTCAATAGTGTATGTGTGTGGATGAGAGTGTATGGGTGTTTCCCAGTTATGGGTTGCAGCTGGAAGGGCATCCGCTGCATCAAGCATATGCTGCATAAGTTGACGGTTCATTCTGCTGTGACGACCCCTGATTAAAGGGTCTAAGCAGAAAAAAATGGAATAAATGAGTGTATTTTAAATGTGCGTCAAGGTAGGCCAAACTTCATGGCCCACTTTTCAATTACTAACAACTGGGCCAAATACTACATTTGACATCTGGCCCATGTGTTGTGTGCCGTCTTAAAGATGGTGCCACCTCTGCCAAACTGAGGCCATGTTTGGCACACATGCTGTATGCCAGTGCCGGATAAATGCCTGCTTTGCCAGATTTATGCCCAATCTGGGGCAAAAAATATTGCTACCTGAGATATTGATTTGTTTTCAGAAATAATAAGTCAATCAGTTTTCAGAAATAATAACTCTCACTCTCTCTTTCTCTGGCTTTCGCTCATTTCGAATTATTTGCAGGTGCAGCGGATTATGGCGGATCGTGATTGGCATTTGGATTGGCGGCAGTTGTATTTAAAACCTGAGAGCATGGATTCAACGGCTCCCTGCTCTCTCTCTCGATTCCCCCGCTTGTTAATTCTCTGTGGAGATATTGCTTGAGTGATAAAAATGAGTGTTTGTTGCTGATGTCTCTTATATGGCATTTTGTGAGATGCCGATGTAAAGTTGTATATTCTAACCGGAGAAACTCGGTTTTCTGTGTTCCTGTCTGGCTTGTAGCATGGTAGGGAGGTTTGGTGCCTTCTATTTATTATTTTCGTTTTCTCCTGTGTTGTTAGTAGGGAGGTAAGTTTTCTGTATTTTATTTTCTTATCTCTGTTGCAGGGAAGTTTTCTCTAATTTAGTTAGCTTGGTTTATTGTCATTTATTCTGGCTGAACCCCTCCCGATGTTATTTTTGCTCATTATTTTTCTGTAAATAAATGATATCTTCTTAATAATTCTCAGTGGTTTTGTGTTTTTGGTTTATATTTTGGGGGAGAGAGAGCACGGGGGCACCAGGTATTATATTTTAAATCCCAGTTATCTTGTTACGTTGTGGTTAAACCTCTTTTTGATTAAGGATTTTTAAAGTGAAGTAAGCTTGTTTTCAGTAAGAAATACATTTGATTTGGCTTACTTCACTGGAAGATAATTTCAATTGTTTTTAAGGTAAAAAAATGCAACCTTTTTAACTTAAAAACAAGGAGTGTCACGGTGGCGCAGTGGTTAGCACAGTCGCCTCACAGCAGGAAGGTCACCGGTTTGAGTCCTGGCTGGGTCAGTTGGCATTTCGGTGTGGAGTTTGCATGTTCTCCCTGTGTTCGCATGGGTTTCCTCCTGGTGCTCCGGTTTCCCCCACAGCCCAAATAGCCCAAATAGCCCTATACGCTGTATGAATAAGTTAATTTGGCTGAGTTTAAGTGTATGGGTGTTTACCAGTGTTGGGTTTCGGCTGGAAGGGCTGTGCAGGCAACCCCTGATCAATAAAGGGACTAAGCTGAAAAGAAAATGAATGAATGAACTGAAAAACAATCTTTTAATAAAAAAATATTTGTTAAAAAAAACAAAACAATAGAACTCAATACTCCTCTACAAAATTACTCCTAATTTAAGGCAGTTTTGAATGTATTTAGACCCAGAAACAAGTATACAAGTATCTCTAAGTATACATATATTGTTTACTATATTTAAAATAGTTAGACTACTTTTGATTTTTCCCTAAAATGTCCCTCACCAGCCTGATCTCACGAGAAAACGTAAGTATTTTACGTTTTGACAGTTTAGTGGCTAATTCGTACTAATTCGTACGAGTTCAGTCGTACGAAATGGTACGATTTTAAAAAGGAGGCGTGGCACCTAACCCCGCCCCTAAACCCAACCGTCATTGGAGGATGAGCAAATCGTACTAAACTGTACGAATTAGATCGTACGAATTCGTACGAATTAGCCACTAAAAAAAGTTACGAATTGCCGTGAGATTGTGTTGCCCTCACATAAAAATCTGCAGGCTTTTATTGACATTGAGGTAAAGTTGGTTTTATATTCAGACATTAGTTCACTTTTTTTAACCGTGAAAACACAGTTAAAAGACAGTCCCTATATTGTTGACCACGCTACTTTGAATATTGGGTCTGAAATCGTATGTAGTGAGACTTCAAAACAACATTAGCGCTATCTGCTTGACTGAGATCAATGTTGTACTTTGATAGCCATATTGGCTGATAATATGATATTAATATTTCATTCATTCATTTTCCTTCGGCTTAGTCCCTTTATTCATCAGGGGTCACCACAGCGGAATGAACCACCAACTTATCCAGCATATGTTTTACAGAGCGGTTGCCCTTCCAGCTGCAACCCAGTACAGGAAAACATCCATACACACTCATTCACACACATACACTACGGACAATTTAGCTTACCCAAATCACCTATAGTGCATGTGTTTGGACTGTGGGGGACTGGAGCACCCGGAGGAAACCCACAACAACACGAACCAGCAACCTTCTTGCTGTGAGGCTAACCACTAAGCCACAGTGCTGCCCCTGATTTCACTATTTAGATTTTGCACTGAAATTATGACTTTTCTGAAATTATATTATTAAGGAGAAAGTCAGAATGTGCAAATATAAAACCAACTTCACCTCAGTTTTATTGAAAGGATGTGGATGAGGTCTCTCCTTTTTCTGTTTGGTTACAAGCTTTTCATACTGTGGCAATAAAAATGAATAATAGATTTAGTCACTAAAAAGATTTAGTCACAGTAAAACAAATGTGAATAATACATAAACCAAACTTACAGTAGCATATTACTATACTGGCGTGTTACTGAGTGTTACTTACTGACTCCCAGGGCCATTGATATTGAAGTTCATATTTAGCTGCACCATGTTGGTGTTTGGTAACATCTAGTTTTTAAGAATTGGATTGTTTGCTTAATGCTCAACCCCCAGCTGGGGGTTGACCCAGCTGGGGCTCGAACCAGTGACCTTTTTGCTGTGAGGCAACAGCGCTACCTACTGCGCCACTGTGTTAAAATGTTAAATTAATTCATTATTTCAAAAAATATGTTAATTATGATAGACCTATATGTTAATTATTTTTTATCTCAGATAATGCGTTCATCAAATTGATATTTTGCATATTGGCTGTTTAAAGGTAGATACCCATTTGACAGAAATGTATAATGTTAACATACAAAGACCATTTTGAGGAATGTAAACAAAAACAATGGTCCCAACAACTTTTTCGGTAGTAGTTTGGTAATACACGCTTCAGTGAATCAAATTTATGAATGTATTTAAATGACACCTAACCTATTAATAAAATGTATACGTTTTCAGTGTTTTGAGGGATATTTAGTGACTATTTTAGAGGTTACTGTAGGTCAAACTATACAAATTATGTGTCTAATATTTCTTTTTTTCAGAATGCTGAATGAAATTTTCCCTAGCATTGATTGGCCTGATTATGCATTCACAATCAGTGTTGGGGAGGTTTCTTTGGAAATGTAATAGATTACAGATTACAAATTACCCTATTTAAAATGTAATAAGTAGTGTACATTTTTAGTTACTTTATAAAAGTAGAGTAACTGATTACATCTGATTACTTTTTGATTACTTTTAAGTGTCTAATGGATATTTTGCAACTAAGTCATTTTCAAGCATTTAGCTTACAGTAGCTCTGTTTACTGTTAGAATCTCAAAATCTTTCATCACTTGAATTAAGATTATATTAAATTAATTTTAAAGTACAGCCACCACAAAACCAGACCTTATAACAAAAAGATTGTTTACGTTTGTTACAAAATCTAATTTCAGTTAGTTGTGCAGGGGGATTTTTGTGGCATTTGCAATAAAAAAATACATCTAAGCTATCTTTGCAATTTTCATTTTTAAATCAACTTAAATCCTAGTCAATCATATCCTGGTGATCAATAAAACAATGAAACATATGAGGCATAATTGTTCTGTTCAGTTATTTACTGCAAATAATATGCTGTACTAAACAGAAACAAATTATCTTATTTAACAGCAAAACCACCGAAAAACAGAAGAAATAGTCATTCTTTCAAGTGTTGCCAGATTTCCCGCTCAATTGCGCGGTTTTGATTTGATTGTGCAGATAAAAAATGACATAGGTGGGAAAATTTGGGCGGTTTTGGAACACCCGGTCTTCACTTATAAACCGGTTATGATCACCACAAGTGATCGCATGTCCCCCTGTCTTCCACTTTAGAACTGCTTATGATAACCTCGATTTATTGGCGGTTGTTTTGCATTTCGGCGGGTTTTGGATAGTTTTTGGGCTGGAATCAGTCAGCTACATCTGGCAACACTGATTCTCGCCGTCATATGAATATTTTCATCGGCTACACACCGGCCTCACAGCTAAATGCCGGGATCATCACTTATTGATCCGCGTTCGGTAATTGTAGCTTGTGTGGACGCGACTACGCTACTTGACTAAAAAAAATAGTCACGCTACTGAGAAATGTAATAGCAGAATAGCACCGCTTTAATAAACGGCTTTAGCAGAAGGCATCGTGCATCTCAAAAACAGGCAAAGCAACAGATTAATATTATTAAACATGTCTCATATTTTTTAAAGAAAATTTAAATGTAACCCCATTAATCTTTACCATTTTCATAACTAACTTATTTAATTACACATTTTTCACAGCAACTGTAACAAATTACTGTTACATTTATTTTGTAATTAAATTATCTAATCCCGTTACATGTAACTTACTCCCAACACTGTTCACAATAGTATAAACCGTTATAGGGGGATCAAATGTATATTAATATTATAAATTTTTAATTATTAGTATTTTAAATATATATCAAAGATCAGAGAAAGCTACTTCTTACTATTAAAGTGCTGACCCCCCATACACCTTGTTTTGATGTTCTTCAAGGGATCAAGCGTTAATTGGGGGGGGGGGGGTCAATTCCCCTCAACCCCCCTGTAATTCGCACCCTAAATCTGTCTAGCCATTAAGATTTTAATGATTTTACTTCTTTTCAAAACCTGGGTCCTGGGGTCCCATGAACAGTGGAACGTAAGTTAATTTTAATGAAATTTTACATTAAGAAGATAAGGATTCCACTTGAAATAGTTTTAACATGCAGTTTATTACAAAAATATATAATATAAAAATAATAATAATAAATCTACAGAAAAAAATATTCTATAGAGAAAGAGAATGTTTTGAATTTCCAAGCTATGGGCCCATACCTGAAATTGCTTAGGGCCCTTGCATATGTCCGCCCCTGCATAAGCTAATAGGCTAATGTTATGATAACTGTTTTAACAATAAGTTATGATTGAATTGCCTCTTGTTACAGATATGAAACAGTTTTATAACAAGCAGAAAATGTTCACGGGCCAATGACAGGACCACATTGAATATAAAAATTCACATTCATAAATAAACCATATAGCCTAAATATTCACTAGCCTATATTGAAACGTGTGACAATCCTGCCTCCTAGTCATTTCCACAAAAATATCAGTTTATTATCAGTAATATTTGTGATTTATACGAACGTATGATGCAAATGCCTAAATATAAACGGTGTCGTGTCTTCAGGGCCTCGTAGTGTCTGATTTAGAAAACTGCTCTTTCTTTCTCATCAGTCCTCAATGCAGCATCCTGTGTCTCGCTCGCACGCCCGTGACGACAGAGGGAGGGCGAAGGGTGACGTGGTTTGTTGCTACTCTGCTCAGCCAATGATGTTGAAGCAGCGCACACGCTTCACTCCAGCGTTGGTTTATATGAGGTTATATATCAGTCAACAAGAGACTCGGTATTAATATAATTAATAAATCAGCGCTCAATAAATTTTCTCAATAAACAAAATAATGTACTTGTGTGTTTACATACAAATGTGAAAACGATCGCTTTGTGTATTAGAAAATGCTTACCATCTTTATTGATGTTTGCACATGTGTTTGAGAATTTTGGTAGGCTATTTTGAGGTCGTATTATTTGTGTGGCAAAAAATACATGGTAGCGTTTGTTGTCGCGAGGATAAATGAGGTCAATTAACGTTTTATTTAACACTCAATTTAAGGATATATATATACATAAATAAATAATAGATAAATTATATTAATAAAATAATAAATAAATGTAAATGATCTAATATAAAAATGTAAATATAAATAGATAATGAGATCTGTCTGTCTGTCTGTGTGTGTCTGTGTGTGTGTGTGTGTGTGTGTGTGTGTGTGTGTGTGTGTGTGTGTGTGTGTGTGTGTGTGTGTGTGTGTGCGTGTGTGTGTGTGTGTGTGTGTGTGCGTACGTGTGTGTGTGTGTGAAGAGTTCAGATGCAGAAACCTCAGATGCAGAAGTGCCATGTGAAATTTTCTTCCAATATTAGCTTTTTTTCCTCAGGTTCCTGTGTCTTGATTCAGTAATTTCACTTTTATGGCAAAGAATTTATCATTTTCAACACTTTCAGTTTAACTCTGTTTTTATTGAAAGATATTAGTCAGAGTGTGTTTATATATATATATATATATATATATATATATATATATATATATATATATATATATATATATATATATATATATATATATATATATATATATATATTTATATACACAAACACACACACACACGCACACACACACGCACACACACACACACACACACACGCACACACACACACGCACACGCACACACACACACACACACACACACACACACACACACTACCGGTCAAATTTAATCAAAAATACAGTACAAACTGTAAAATTGTGAAATGTTATTGCTCTATATATAAAAAAACTGTTCAAAAGTAGTTAATTTAATTTAGTCATTTATTCCAGTGATTTTAAATATGAATTTTCAACTTAAATACTCCAGTCTTCAGTCACATGATCCTTCAGAAATCACTCTATTAATAATAATTATTATTATAACTCTTATTATTATTATTATTATTATTATTATTATTATTATTATTATTATTATTATTATTATTATTATTAATGTAATAGTAATAAAAGCAATTGTGACTGGAGTAATCATTTCATTTGAAACTACATACAATAAGAAAGCAGTTATGCCTGTGTGTATATTTTGACCGGTAGTGTGTGTACATTTTTATATATACAGTTGAAGTCAGAATTATTAGCCCCCCTTAGATTTTTTTCTTTTTTAAATATTTCCCAAATGATGTTTAACAGAGCAAGGAAATTCACAGTGTGTCTGACAGTATTTTTTCCTCTGAAGAAAGCCTTATTTGTTTTATTTCGGCTAGAATAAAAGCACTTTTTATTAAAAAAAAACAAAAACATTTTAAGGTCAAAATTATTAGCCCCTTTAAGCTATATATTTTTTTCGATAGTCTATAGAACAAACCCTCGTTATACAATAACTTGCCTAATTACCCTATCCTGCCTAGTTAACCTAATTAACCTAATTAAGCCTTTTAATGTCACTTTAAGCTGTATAGAAGTGTCTTGAAAAATATCTAGTCAAATATTATTTATTGTCATCAGGGTAAAGATAGTTGAAGTTGAAGTTATTAAAACTATTATGTTTATAAATGTGTTGAAAAAAATCTCTCTGTTAAACAGAAATTGGGGAAAAAATAAACAGAGGGAGGGGGGCTAATAATTCAGGGGGCTAATAATTCTGCCCTCAACTGTATATGTGTGTGTTTATATATATATATATATATATATATATATATATATATATATATATATATATATATATATATATATATATATATATATATATATATATATATATAAGAAATAATGTTTTTATTTCTTTTTATTTTCAACTTGGGTGCTGCTTGCTGTTTGTCAATAAAAATAATGTTTAATGTACATGGCTATTATTAGGAAGTGCTCTCCCCTACTTTCTAATAGCTAGTATTGCAAGAAGAGCACGTGAAGATAAAGTTCTGCCGCTAGAGGGTCTGCGTCTTCGTTTTACGTCACCGGCTAGTTCAGCCCTCAGCCCATGGTTCAGCCCAGTGGTGGGAACCGAAATACGCAAATCGGTTCCTTCGAACAACTCATTTCAAAGAAAAGTTCTTTGATTTCTGCAAATAAAAACCCTGTTGCGTCATCACGTAGGTATATAGGATAAACCATATCCTATATATTCACTATATTGAAACATGTCACATTTATCCTTCCTCCTCAGTCATTTCTACAAAAATATCAGATTGTAATCAGTAATAATTTTGATTGATCATCTTTTTGTCAAATGCCCACATGTTTTTTTTAGATCAAAATGTTTAACATTGATTTTTTCCATGTGTGACAAACTTAACATAGAATTTATAGGCAATTTATTTATTTTAATGGGTAAATATTATATTCACAAAATCTTCTAATTTGCTGAATTTTCTTTGTGATTTAAACTGTTTTAATGCCTACATTTTACTACAAATGTTTATATAGTAAAAAAGTGTAAAAACTGTGAGATTTTATAAGGACTTTGTAAAAATTATTTAATTTGATAATTTTGCCTCTGTACCCTCTTTTTTAAATTATTATTTTATTAGTAGTATTGTTTGTTTTTTGTATTCACATTTCTTTATTTTTTTGTTTATTATTGTAATTGATGTCATCCAATGTTATGGTTATTATTAATATGATTGTACTGTTAAAACCCAATAAAAATCCACAAAAAAAGACTTTGGTCACATATATGTTATTTGCGTTTTTATACACGAGTGTTTATTGTTATTTTGTATTATTTTCATTTGTTTTATTACATTAATAATCGAAATACAAAATGTAATTTGTTTTGAAAATAAGACCGCAAAGCTAGAAATTATTTAGATAAGACCGTTTTGTGAGTCGGTTCAATTGAATCATCAACTAGATTCGACTCAAATGAACGGATCGTTCATGAATCGGATGTGTTCTACCACACAAGAGAACAGGAACGTACTCACAGCAGCGAAAACAACATCAGTGGCACATCGTTTCATCTCACCGGTAAATGCCTAAAGATTCAACATGGTTTGCGGAGGATTTACGTGCTCGAAAAACGCCCTCTGTTCGCTAAATGTTGTTTATATGGTGAGTCACATATAACATTGCATGAATAGTTAAGCTAACGTTAGCCCGGCTAGCCTGTTAGCAACAGCTAATCCTAAATAAATACTACATTTACTTCACTTTATCTAGCGATGTTGTACTGAATTTAAGGCATGTTGTTGACATTTTACTTGAACCATGTTCAAAGGTCTCTTTTGTGAGGTGGTAGGTGAAGTCTTTGTTTTATCAGTAGATGAATCAGCTAGCTGCTCTCTTTATAGGTTACAACGTTTCTAGATAACGTAAACAAACATCCTTGTTTTCTTCTACTGAATAATTCGTTTAAAGTAGTTTTGAGATGTTAAAATTTATCGTTATTTTCGGAGTTTGTCTGCTAGCGAATTTCTTGAGAGATGTTTCGCCATTCAATGTTGCATAACCACCCATGTGTTTGTGTAATCTGCTATTATTGACTTGTTTTCATGAAGGATAAAAGCATATTTACATATTGTATAGATACTTATGTATTTGTGACAATTCCATGAGATGCTATTGTCCTGTAAGACTTTGGTCTAGCATTGTCTTGCTTGTACAGTTGAAGTCAGAATTATTAGCCCTGCCCCTGTTTAATTTCTTCCTTAATTTCTGTTTAACGGAGAGATTTTTCAACACATTTCTAAACATAATAGTTTTAATTACTCATTTCTAATAACTGATTTATTTTATCTTTGCCATGATGACAGTAAATAATATTTGACAAGATATTTTTCAAGACACTTCTATACAGCTTAAAGTGACATTTAAGGGCTTAACTAGGTTATTAGGTTAACTAGGCAGGTTAGGGTAATTAGGCAAGTTATTGTATAATGATGGTTTGTTCTGTAGACTATCGAAAAAAAATATATAGCTTAAAGGGGCTAATAATTTTGACCTTAAAATTATTAAAAAAAAACTGCTTTTATTCTAGCCGAAATGAAACAAATAAGACTTTCTCCAGAAGAAAAAATGCTGTCAGACATACTGTAGAAAATTTCCTTGCTCTGAACATAATTTGGGGAAAAAAAAAATATATATATATATATGAAGGGGGTTTAATAATTCTGACTTCAGCAGTATATGCCAATTTAAAAGGTTATTTTACATGCTAAACCAAACAAAACCATTTTATAAAGTTATTAATTCGCACACAGTTTTTCTATCCAATATTTATGTGCATTATTTCTTCATAACTTTTTTGTTGTTGTTAAAACTTGTCCATGGTAGTTTATTCAATTCAATTCAACAGCTGTTTACACTTTGAAAGTAAAGAAAAACATACAGGCTATATAAAAATGAATACCCATGGAATCATGAGATTTCCAAAGTTGCGGATTAAAGGAAATAATATTGTAAACAATGTTCACGTTCTACATATCTGTATAAAAGACCTTTTATACGCTTTTTGCTTTATAAGACCTCAGTGTGTCATGGATTTAATGGTAAGACTTTATTTTGAGGGTCGCTATTGCACATTTTGTTGACTATAAGTTGCATTGCAATTACATGCCAATTAATTCTCATTTGAGTATTAGTAGACTGTCTGCTTAACATCTGGTGATACTGCTCCTTCAACAGACATTTAACTGACCTAGGGCTGGGCGATTAATTGAAAAATAATCTTAATCGACATTCAGAACCTATAATCGATCCAATTTAAAACATTTCTGATTACTTTCCTTACCGTCTGTGGAATCATGTGACCCCACTCTGCTTAGTATTTTGCTTTTGCTTTGGTATTACTTTGGTATTACTTTGCACTACATTGGTGATGATTGGAAGCTGCGCGGGAGATGCCTTGAGACAGCATATTTTCTAATACATTAAAATTATTATTTACATTAAAATATTTTTTTTACAGAAGATTCAAGAAAAAATTATATTTTGAAGAGATGCTGCTTATTTTCTACTTTCAATATGACAAATATTGGAGATCATTTATTTTGTTCCCAAAAGTGCAAGTTAATTATTTTCAGTTTTTTTATAAGAAAAAAAGTGTGACAGAGTGTGTTTTAATTTTAGTTGTTCTACGTTGATGTTCGATAAACAATCATAAATAGAAGATAGTGTGTGTTCCTTTCAATTATCTTAAAATAAAAAATAAAACCTCAAAACAAATATTCAAAAATCTCTCACTTAATATGTGAGCATATTTTCTGTACAAAACTTGTCAGTGAACTATGAGGGCAAATAAAATAAATAAATAATCGTCCATTAATCGTAATTGAGTTAAAATGCTTAATTAATCGAGATTTTGATTTTAGACCAAATCGCCCAGCCCTAAACTGACTAAGAAACTTTGCAAGTCAACTTAAACTAAGCCTAACCCCAATATAACAGTTACTTCTAATCTAATGAGAATTAGGTGGCATGTAGAAGCAATGTAAAAATGCATTAAAGGGACCATCAAAATAAAGTGATACCGATTTAATTTCTTTTTGACTTAGATTTTTTTTTTACTCTCAAAGAGTAGCCATTGACTTTAAATTTATAAATCATCAAGGGCAACAGTTTCAGCTAAAAAAACCTTATTGAATGTTTCACTAAAGTAAAAAAAGTAATTTATCTCTGATGACCCAAGGGTGACTAAATTAAAAAGCAAACTGTCGGTTTTATGTGAATAATCCTTGTAACATAATACATACAGTACTGAGTCACTGATCATACTTCCATAACACATCTGACTCACACATGCGATGATGACAATTCTGGGTTAAGTTCACTGTGTCACAGTCACGCTCAGCCAAAAATAAAGACTTTGCACTCAGCTTTGTAAATGAGAAGAGCTAAATATCTTTGGGTGGATTAGTCTAGTGGTTAAAGATCTGTGTTAGCCTTCATATGCTTGCCGTCTGCCACTTTTTATTATTATTTTATTGATATTTTAGTTCTGATTGATATTTTCTGTGTCTTAGTTGCTTTATTTATGCATTTATCTTTTTTTTGGCAATATATTTTGTTTATGTAAAACAAAGTCGGCCATAGAAATGTGTACTTAATTGATAAAATTCATAGATGTGTTCATAGTTTTTTGATCTTAAGTCACCTGAAAACAGTTGTTCATTGTGTGTTTTTGCCTTTTGGTTTGGGGATGTTTTTAAAAATGTATCACCAGGAAGAATTTATTATTAAGTTATTTATCACAAATTTAACTGAAAAATATCAAGTGTTTTTAATGTTGTTTTGTAATATTTATTTATTTATTTATTTATTTATTTATTTATTTATTTATTTATTTATTTATTTATTTATTTATTTATTCTGTATCATTGAGATATGGTATATGTAATATGTTTTTATTAGTGCTGGGCAAAGATTAATCGCATCCAAAATTAGATAAAATAAATGTGTGTAATATATTCCTATTTATATATTATATATAAGAAGTCTATATATGAGACATTAGGGCTGCACGATTAATCGAAAAAAGATTGTGATCTCGATTTGCCCCCCCACACTCACACACACACACAATCTTAATTCAGCATCTCTATGATTTAGCCAATTATTTTTCTAAGTCTGGGTGAAGCATAAAGGCCGTCGTTTTTTTTCGACAACCTTGACATGAACCGCATTTGGCAGTGAAAGTGAAACCAAAACCACCCACATCATTTAAATGATCATATCGCATTTAAAAGTTATGATTACGGCAAGCATTTGACTTTTTTTTTTTTTTTTTCTTTCATATCGAAGTGTTGTGCATGAAAATAAATGTTTAACAGTGTCAGTATAGCTACTCTAGCCTGTAATATTGAATACAATGCAAGAGGATATCTGATAATGACCAATGTCTCATTTTACCAGTGGGGAAAAATGTCTAATAATGTTGTCAATGAAAATAGCAAGCATGTGTCTCAAACATAGTGATTCTTAATTCACTTTACTGTGCATTAACGACCAGGACGAATTTATAGTCTATTCAAGTCCACTATTCAAAGTCAATACAAAATTTAGCATTTTAACCATTTTACATCTACATAATTGTGAGAAAACCGTGATCTTGATTTTATGCAAAAAAAAAAATCTGGATTCTCATTTTAGCAAGAATCGTTCAGCTCTATGATAAACACAAACATAAAAAACAAAGCTATACAAAACAATTTTTTTGCATAGATATTTAAACAACTATAATTTGTATTAGAGCTGACAATATCGTTTTAGCATTGATATCACAATGTGGACATCTGCAATAATCACATCGCAGGATCTAAATTGTTGAGTTTTGATTTGATCAAGAGAAACGGACAGAATTGTGTAGTTATTGGAGAGTTTAACTATAATGGAGTAAAGGTTTTTCATTTGCATGGGTTTTTAAGGCCTGAGAGCATTCAAAGTATTCAGGCACAAGAAATTTGTAACTTTTATAAAAACTAATTTTATTGAATTATTTAAATAGTAAAGACATTTGCAGTGTTATTTTGCAGTTTATTATGCAAATCTTAAACCTGAATACTATTTGACTGCTCTGAAAACCGTTTAACACTGTTTATTTCACTTTTATCTTTGCTTTAAATAAAAAAATAATATTTTTTATGAATGATTCACTTCCCTACGGAATCATTCCACTCAATCTAAATTAATACATTTTTTTTAAATAGCAGTTTTCAAGTCATCTGGTGAAATTGTATACTCGTATATCGTATTGTCTGGTGAATTTGTATATATATATTGCAATATTTATCGCTGAAAAACATAATATCGCAATTTCAGATTTTTCAATATCGTGCAGCCCTAATTTGTACCATATACATATGTATTTTATATCTAAATTAAAAAAATACATTTTACCAAATATACGGTTGGGTGATGTTGACCAGTTTGGTACAATGTCTAATGTGAAACATCGCGATCGACCATGGCATCATTATTAAATTATGGCAAATTGATTATTTGTAGCCTACCGTTTCAACTACCTGACCTGCATGGTCTTTGTTTTACCCATAACCAAATCATAAATAAACAAAGATAAGTTACACACAAATTACCACCTGCCAATCACTTTTTCTACGGGACTCTGGCATGAATAGGCAGAGTGATCTGTCGTTATATGGGCATCGACAAACTTGGTTGGTAAAAAAGGTGCACAACCAACAGGAACCAAGCAACAGTATTTGAGTTTTTTGCTAAAATTACTAAGTACAAGCGTGAAAGCAAAAGATTGAAGCAGTGCACTGACACTGTGACACATTACCTGATAGATTCAAAAAACCGAAGAGTCGTTAGATAGAGACAAGATTAGTTAAACATCATGTTTAACAACTATAGTGAGACACGATCCAGCGGTACATCCTTGATAAACTGTCCGACGTGTGCTGCTCTCTGGGGTTTTGTGCTCAAAGCACCCGCTGACTGCTGGAGCTCAGACACGCGCATACAGTGTGTGTGTGTGTGGTCACGTGATGTGCGTTTTCAACAGTATAGTGTGTAAGGTGACTTTTCAGAAATGCTTGATGAAAAACCAGTGTGGACATGGGTCGTTTTCGTTCTAAAATGCCATTTTAATACTAAGACGTGTTAGTGTAAATGGGGCCTAAGTGTGTATTTTTCACAAGTGGGTTGCTGCTGCGAAGGGGCGGGGCGAAGGATCGTGATGCTGGTTCGGCATCGTGATGTCGGCGATAGATTTTGTTTTTCGCAATCATACATAAATATTTGAACTATTTATATTTATCGGCTAGGCTATTTAATATATTGGCTATCAACCTCCAGTTGTAGAGAGTTATTGGTATCTGTAAAAAAATTCCGAATGGGTGCATTGCTAAATTATTTTCCATGAAAGAGTCTGGTCCACTACCACTCTGACTGCACAGTTTGTGGTGTGTTTGTTTTGCTTTTGGTTCACAATGTTCTCTATAACATCATAATTATGTCCCTCATGCTGGCGTTTAAGGAGGGACTGTGCGCACATTGTCAGCAGTTGACAGTAATGCTCTTCGGTAAGGTTTATATTGCTCTCTGGACCCACGATTTTATTCTTCTGCCCTTTGCTTTGGGTTGTGTAGATTTCAGGCAAGCCCTTTAACTGTAGATAGAGCCTAGTCACAGTTTAGCTTATAGATATGTAGTAATTAGCATTTTAGAAGTGTAAAAGCATGTGATTTGTGCTTGAGGTCTCTGTCACTGTAGTTTTGATGAATTTAAATGTAATATAAAGTAGTCTTCTTGAGGCGTATGCAGTCCTTGTAGTTTTAATGATTGTAGAGACGTCACTTAAAGTCAACTTGAAATGGTATTTAGAGCATGTTTTATTACAGAGCTTACATGTACTTTGTCTTTATTAATGTTTGTTCTTTTTTTTCACTTTAACTACCTGTCATATGGAGACCACACCCAGTTAGTGTTGATTGGTTGAGAGGGTAACATGATATGGTTGGCAGCTGCTGCTAATCACAAATAAATAATAATAATAATAATAATAAAATATTTTACCACTGTATATTTCTTATTTTCTTATTTTCTGCTTTGATTTTGTGGGATTTTTTTATTTTAGTATGTATTTATATAATTTATTTAATTATTATTATTATTGTATTTATTATTAAATTATTATTATATTTAAGTCATTGTATGGATTTATTGTAAAATAGATTTAATATAGTTTCAAGAATAATAATAAAATGAAAAAAGCAGTTTGAATGAATTTTATTGAATTTTTTTCTTTTATACACAAAACAAGTACAATTGAAGTCAGAAAATTGTTTAACAGAGCAAAGAAATTTTCACAGTATGTCTGATAATATTTTTTCTCCTGGAGAAATTATTATTTGTTTTATTTCGGCTAGAATAAAAGCAGTTTTAAATTTTTTAAAATCTATTTTAAGGTCAAAATTATTAGCCCCTTTAAGCTAATTTTTTTTCTTTTTATAGTCTACAGAACAAACCATCGTTATACAATAACTTGCCTAATTCCCCTAACTTGCCTAGTTAACCTAATTAAGCCTTTAAATGTCATTTTAAGCTGTATAGAAGTGTCTTGATATCTAAAATATCTAGTAAAATATTATTTACTGTCATCATGGCAAAGATGAAATAAATTTATTTTATTAAATAAAGTTATTAGAAATGAGTTATTAAAACTATTATGTTCAGAAATGTGTTGAAATAATCTGCTCTCTGTTAAACAGAAATTGGGAAAAAAAATAAACAGGGGGGCTAATAATTCTGACTTCAACTGTATATTTTTATTTTATAATGAACTTATCACAGTAAAAAGCAAAAACATTACCATAAATCACAGAATGGATTTACACTAGTTTTTGCCTTGATTTGCTCACCGATGTCTTCTGCATTGTCCTCTATCCAATCAAGTGACTATTTATATTTTAAAAAATCAGACTCGTTTACAACATTAAATTGAAACATTTAATTTCAGTTTGCTTTTTTTTGTAGTTCAGCAATAAAATAAAACAAAACAAAAAAAGGTTACGTTACATTAGAAATTACGATTACGATTGTTAAAGGCACTCAGCCCAAAATCCAGCATCATTCTCATACTCTTCTCAGATGGGATGTTGGGCAAAATCAAAGGTTATCATGGGCCAACGTTTGCCCACGGGCATCTCTGGTTTAGTTTATATTTAGTTTTTATAACTGAACAAACAAACAAAACTGAAAAGTAAATTTAGAGTATTTTGTTTTAAATATTTTGCCAGTCTACCATGTTTGTTGAGTTTTATTGTGTTTGACTTAAATGCATTATTTTTTACATTTATTATTTATTGCTATCATTTTTAATCAGCTCGTTAGATCTTCTAAAAATGTCCTCAATATTTATCACTTTTAACTTTTAAAGTGTCACATTTTGGAAGTAAAATATGTATTGTATGGATAGTATAGTGTTATTTCAATCAATGTCTTGTTTTGTTCTGTCGTGACATGTTTCTTATTGGCCTCTTGTTTCTTCCTTAGCTTGTGGGTCTCCTGTTGATTGTTGTAGCAGCATGGGGCAAAGGCTTTGGGATCGTCTCCAGCATCCACATCATCGGCGGCGTGATTGCCGTAGGCTTCTTTCTGCAACTGATCGCCATTGTGGGACTCATAGGAGCTGTCCACCATCACCAAGTCATGCTTTTCTTTGTATCCTTTAGCAGCCATTATATTGTAAAACTGAACAGTGTAATTAGTGGAATGAAATATTAATGAAACTTCTGTGTACTTAATAGAAAAATCTTGTCAACTCAAATTAGTTTGTTTGACATTTCAATTAAATTGTTCATTGGTTTCCACTTTTCCACTAATTTTTATACCTAACACCTGGTACTTTTTTTTGTACCACTTTGAGGTTATAAGTGAGCCGTACCGTTACCAAAACACAAAATACACTCTGCTGATCAGCGATTGGTCAGAGAGAATCATCACTACCAGCGTCATTATATTTGTGATGCAACTCATCAAAAACACTATATTTTAAATAGTCAGCAGCAGCAACTGGATAGGACAACCTGAAATAAACCGTACTGCTCGGGCATTCTGTCTCAATGGGGAAACATTAAATTCTCCAAAACTGTTTGGCAAGCTTACGATTACATTACATATTTGGAATTACCAATAAAATTAAACAACAAACGTCTCATAAGTTTCGTTTTTAAACATTCGAATCACACAAAATCGCACATGCGGACTCGAAAGGAATGAGATCACGGCACCAACCTAATTTATGGCAGTGTTACACATTATCATCCTCTGGATAATGCTTTGTCAGATCGCGCTGGTCTTCAGATGTAATTCACGTCTTGGTCTTGATGGTGAATCTTAGGGGTGTGAACCTACGCTGGTCTCATGGTTCATGGTTCGGTTACGATTATCATGCCATCAATTCTGTTCAATTCGATATCTCTGTGCATCACGGTGCATTGACGATGCTTTCCATACAAAATTACTTCTTTTTTTTTCGCAACACAACAAAAAAGCTGTATTAAAATCTATAAATGTTTATATATTATTTGTAATGCAATTTTGTCCTTTAATACAAGCTGTAAGATATATGAACTGTACCTTTAATTGTTACCCATTTAAAGAAAACACTCTTTTTGAATGTATCAAACAAAACTCCAATGCATCCACAGAAGACAACATCAGCATATTTATAGCTAATGAACTTGCTTTTTCAGCACTGTTAAGCGAGTTCTTGTACCCCTATGATTGTCATTGTCTTGACCCGCTCAATAGAACGGGCTGTGATTGGCTTTAAAAATGAAAGCGCTGTTCACCGATGAGTGACGCGGGAAGAACAATGGTTACAGTCTATATGTGCATAGTACGCGGTTATTGCAGGTAATCCATAATAGACCCAATGGAGAAAACTCGCACCACAGGCACGCTCGTGTTTGGATCTATAAGTATCGCTTTAACAGCCGAGAGGAGAGAAAAAGTTACCTCACAAACATGCCAGTGGGTCAAATGTCCAAAGTGAGAGAGAGGTAGAGATGGAGATTTACAGCATTTCTCCATAGTAGTGAAATAGCGGCTCGAGCAGTACCTTCTTCAGTGTCAGTGAAAGACTGTCCAGCAAACTCACAAGCAGTGAATCGTGCACAATTATCTGCTTTTTAAGTAGTAGGAGTGTTTATTAACTCGCCCTTTTCTCCCTCACCATAGTATTCTACCACAACGTCGCGCATATCAGATAAATGACGTCTGTAAGTAATAACCGGTTATGATCTATTACTGAACCGATATTGAGTTGTCCCTATCCCTATTTGCACCGCACCGAAGAAACAATTAATTTTGACATCCCTAGTGAATCTTCTCCAGAAATGACCGGCTTTGTTTACAAGTTTGCCGGCGTTTGAGTAGTTGCTTTCATGTGATGTGCGTTTGACAGGACGGACTGTACCTCGAGTTTGTTTCATGCAGATTACAAAACCAAAAAACTTTTGTTTTTAAGTGTTTGTGGTTCATTTAAAAGTATTGATGATCAAGCTTTATGTGGATATATTTCTTATGTCTGTAAAACAAGTATTCACTGAGTTTCCAGTGTGTTTGTTGACCACAAAACCTGTCGTAAAAGCACACGTCTGGTCTGAGCTTCTCCCTGGAGAAACGTCTGTCTATAGCGATCGATGATTGGCTCCTGTATTAGCAGGCGGGGCTTCATTCACCATATATACTTTTACACTTTTCCCCATTCAAAACTACCTGAGTGACACATCTTGTGTATTCTACTGTATTTGCATAATCCCACCCACTTTAACCAGTACTAATCTGCAGTGGAAAGGCAAATCAAGGTGAATGGAACCATATCACATTGTGTAAAAGTGGCTTTATTTTACTTTTAAATGTTTTGAATAGGGCTGCACAATGTATTGTTTCAGCACTGATGTCGCAATGTGCGAATCTGCAATAGTCACAGGATCTCCAGTGTGCAGAACATATGACTAGTGGGATCATCCCAAAGTTTGTTCCTAAATTTCAATTCAATTCTACATTACTTGTATAGCCCTTTTCAGAATAATTATCATTCCATATCAGCTTTACAAAAGAGTGAATGATTTACATTTGAATGTGTTTGTAACACCTGTTAAGATTTCAAGCAAATTTAAACCAAGAGATTATATAGTTTGAAGCTTTAACAAAGATTAATTGTATTTAATTATTTATAAAATTAAGACTATACGGTTATTTAACATGATTATTGAATTTCTGTACCTCAACATGATTAATTTAATTAGCATTTTATATTTTATGTAAATGAACGATCCCAATCAATCTAAAATGATTGATTCTTTCTAAATATAGTTATAAGCCATCTCGTGGAATTATATTCATATCGCAATATATAAGACAAACAAAATATTGCAATGCCAGTTTTTCCCAATATCGTGCCGTCCTAAGTTTTGAGGAGTCTGAACTTCCCAGGTTTTACAGTTCAGTCTTCTTACAGTTTGATTACCATATAATGGTGTTCTGATGTTATTTTTACAGTTTTCCCTTCTGAGCTTTGTAAATCCTTGACCACAAATGCTTCTTCACAGTACATGGTCATTCTCTTCATAGTCTTCCTCTTCCAGTTTGGAGTTTCCTGTTCTTGTCTGGCCATGAATCAGGGTCAGCAGGTAGGACTTGTTAACTTTTGAACACAGCTGTTGTTGTAGATTTTTTATTTTTTTTTAAAGATTAATTCTCTCTCATATCTCATTGCCAAAACAGGAGAAGCTGCTGGAATCATCCTGGAGAATAATGAGTAATGACACAAGAATAAGCCTTGAGAAAAAGCTGGACTGCTGTGGCCTTTTCAACAGCACCAACCTCCAGGCAGACTTTATGTCCGATCTACACCTCTGTACATCTGTAAGAAAATCTTGTGTTCCTCTTTTCTTTTATTGTAGCTTTTTGGCATGTTAGTGGACAGGGTAGCAAAATTTGGGAGCAAAGGGGGGGACACGATGAGCATGAGCCACTAAAATTTGATCTGTTCCATTTCACGTAATATTCTGAACAAGTACTTAAAGGAAACTCCACTTTTTTTTTCCGAAACGGGCTTCTCTTACAGGTCCACTAGAGTTAAACAGTTTAGTTTTACCACTTAAGAATTCATTCAGCTGATCTCTGGGATTGGCTGGAGCACTTTTAGCTTAGCGTAAATCATTGAATTGGATTAGACCATTAGCATCTCACTCAAAATAAAAATGGCTTTTTCCCCCTAAATCCTATTTAAAGCTTGACTCAGCTGGCGCAATAATATTATGCAGCAGTGTTACCTAGCTGGGGGTTATTTTCAGGCCATGCAATAGCCATGCAATGGCAGCAAAGTTTCGCTATTTAAAAGTTTTTCACATGATGTCATCATTGACGCATGAAATTTAGATGGAGGGCAGGAAATGATACTTCTACGTAGGAATCGCTATCAGAACATCAAAATGTTTAAGTTTTGTGTTGTTTATAATTGATTAAATTGGCTAAAATGAGAAATGACGAACAGCTTTTATAGAGTTCTAAAAGAGTTCTTTGCTCATAAAGGGGGGAAAGTTAAAGAAACTGGCTGGAAAACGGTAGAATTTTTTTAATACGTCCATGTGTACAAACTTTTTTTGAACGCAATAATTAGTTTGATTATATACAGGCCTATGTCTATTATATGTTAATGTGTTAAATAAAAATAAGATACAAACACCACCACACGTATACAAAATCCAGAAGAACATGAATAACTTACCCTGCCATGTAATTCCCGCAATGAAATCTCTGTCTTGTTTTGCAATAATCTAAGACTTTACTCGTGTTTTGGCGGAATAGACAGTCGGAACGTTAACATAGAGATACACACCAGCGGTGAAAGTTTGTTCATGGTTAGTTAATTAAACAAACAAAAAAGAAATGCTTCATAATATAAGGATCGTGCCCAACATATGTGGACATTATCTATTGATATCTCCTTTGAAGTAAGGTAAAAATCGCAAAAATACGGGTTTTCCTCTGTCTCCCATTCAGTTTTTTTGCCTCACCAGAACCACGTGATTGCTAGCAACCCATACGCCAGAAGATGAGAATAGGTTCTAACCATATCGGCATAGAAAATAGCAAATTTTCATTTTCTGTCTGTCTTGGTATGTAACTACAAAAGAGTTAATCTTTAAATAAGAAAATTATCTAAGTCTTTTAAAAAAAAATTGACTGTGATGATCTAATCCGATTCAATTATCTATGCTAAGCTAAGCTAAAAGTGCTCATAAATGACCCAGAGATCGGCTGAATGGATTTAAAATGGTAAACCTGAAGTGTTAACCTCTAGGGGGGGTTGTAAGAGGAGCCTATTTTCAAAAAAGTGGAGTGTTTCATTACAGGGATAATTCACCCAGAAATGAAAACTTGCTGTATATTTTGTCAACATTGGACTATTTTATTTTCTTCATTAGAACGTTTAATTTTTTTTAAATGAAACTATGATTCTTGGTGAGTCATAAAAATGCAGGCCAACAGCTTCCTTCACTTTGAGAGTGAAAAACACATATACAGTTGAAGTCAGAATTATTAGCCCCCCTTTGAATTTTTCCTTTTTTTAAATATTTCCCAAATGATGTTTAACAGAGCAAGGAAATTTTCACAGTATGTCTGATAATATTTTCTCTTCTGGAGAAAGTCTTATTTATTTTATTTCGGCTGGAATGAAAGGAGTTTTTAATTTTTTAAAAAACATTTTAAGGTCAAAATTATTAGCCCCTTTAAGATATATTTTTTCCCATAGTCTACAGAACAAACCATCGTTATACAATAACTTGCCTAATTACCCAAACCTGCCTAGTTAACCTAATTAACCTAGTTAAGCCTTTAAATGTCACTTTAAGCTGTATAGAAGTGTCTTGAAAAATATCTAGTCAAATATTATTTACTGTCATCATGGCAAAGATAAAATAAATCAGTTATTAGAAATGAGTTATTCAAACTATTATGTTTAAAAATGTGTTGAAAAAAAATCTTCTCTCCGTTAAACAGAAATGTGGAAAAGAATAAACAAGGGAGCTAATAATTCAGGGGTGCTAATAATTCTGACTTCAACTGTACATGAAGACTAAGATTAATATCTGTGGCTCCTGAGAATAAATCAAGATTTTAAATAGGAAAGCGATTATTACAACACTATTACCTTTTAGACTAGCAGAAATTTACAGGCAAGTAAAATATCCATATACATTTTATTTTGCTCTGTTTGATGGTGAGCTGGTGTGTGAATGATGGATGTTGAGTTAATCAAATATGAGAAATGAGATATGCTTTCATTTTCCGCAGCCGTGTACACAAAAAACAGCCTGCGTCACCTGCGGTCTAAAGATGCTCCAGCATTCATCAGAAGCTCTGAAGATCCTGGGAGGAGTTGGTCTGTTTTTCAGCTTTACAGAGGTTAGTTGTCACAAGTTGTCTGGAATCTGGATGCAAACAAACAGAAGGGCAACAGGTCTCTACTTTGTTTAAAGGTGATGATTATTGAAACAAAAAATTGTTATTGGGCATAAATAAGTTCTAATAATGTATGTGACATCCTACAAAAAGTACACTTCACCATTAGGAAGGTGAAATGCGTGCAAAGTATCAATTTGATGTAAAGCTCATTTTGTAGCATAAGCGCAATAAAGCATTGCTATAATTGTTAGTAAATAAAAAGCAACCTGTTAATTTAGCAGTAGGACTTTAGGGAAATCTTTTCTTAAGAATATATTGTAAATCACAGTTTTTTAATATTATTTAATATCTAAATGGTTGAACAGATTCAAAGTTCTGGTGAAGTAGATAGACTAACATTCATACTTTACTGTTTATTTATTTATAAGAGGTCTACACTACTTAACTGGTAATAATATTATTATTAAAATAATTATGTTAAGAATTATTGGGTACATATATGTATATGTAGTCTATGAACTATGATTGCATAAATTACTATTATGAAATTAGAATTAACTTCTGAGTTTTAAGGAATTTATGTGCTTTTGACATTTTGATTAATTATTTCACTTGGTTTAAGTGGTTAGTTAAGAAGGTGACACTTTAAAATAATAGTCCATTAGTGAATGTATTTACTAACATGAACAAACAATTAGTAATACATTATTACAGTATTAATTCATCTTTGTTAACATTAGTTCATGTTATTTAAGTTAAATAATGTTAGTTTATGTGCATTAACTAATGTTAACAGGCACAACTTTGGATTAACAATGCGTTAGTAAGCGTTGAACTATGTTTATTAATGCCTTACAAGATTATTCATTTTTAGTTAATGTTAGTAAATGCATTAAGTAATGGGCCATTATTCTAAAGTGTTGTATCGTTTCTATCCGTACTGTTAATAAAACTGATTTGTAATAGTTTTAGTTGGCAATATATGTTTGCATCGGCGATCACTTTCATCTGCGCACTACTACACTACCTGATTAAAGTCTTGTCATTGATCCCAGTTGTAAGAGCAACAAATAATAACTTGACCTCTAGTTGATCATTTGGAGAAGTGGCAGAAGGTAAATTTTTCCAATAAATCATCTGTTGAACTGCATCACAAATACTGCAGAAGACCTACTGGAACCAGCATGGACCCAAGATTCTCACAGAAATCAGTCAGGTTTGGTGAAGGAAAATCATGGTTTTGGGGATACATTCAGTATAGAGGCATGCGAGAGATTTGCAGAGTGGATGGCAACATCAACAGCCTGAGGTATCAAGACATTTGTGCAAAGAAGGTCAAGGTGCTCCAGGATTGGCCAGCCCAGTCACCAGAAATTAACATTATTGAGCATGTCTGGGGTAAGGAGTCCTCTTAGTTCATGGGAGTCATACACAATATTAATTCTTTTTCCACTGCACCATGACTTTATATTCTATACTGTACATTATTTCTGTTCAGTGACAAGACTTTCGTCTAAGCAAAGTCAGACCTTACTGTCCAAGACAAATAATTAAAAATCAAGGCATGATCATATTTTATTTTGCTAAAATAAGCATAATCTAGAGGCCTTTGCCTTTCAGATAAGCCACTTCTGATACCAAATGATTAACTAGAAGTCAAGTTATTATTTGTCGTTCCTAAAACTTGGATATGTGACAAGATTTTTGTCAGGTAGTGTACTGTGTTAGTTTGCCTAAAAGAACACAAGGAAAACAACATGAATTTGCATGACATTTCACTCATTACAGCTATTGTATGGCACAACTAAATTTCTTTTTCTTTTTTTCTCTCAGATCTTAGGAGTTTGGCTGGCCATGCGCTACAGGAACCAAAAGGACCCGAGAGCAAACCCCAGTGCTTTCTTATAGTCTCTCAGACTGTCAGTCCTAAACTATACATTCAGTGTAGTCCAGCTATACCAGTCCCCTTTTGCACAGGTCGAGCGGAGCGCACCAAGAGACATTTAAAGCATTCAACGCAGAGCAAATCCCCTGAAAAACACACAAAAAACAAATCACATCAGGTAAAAAACACACAAGCTCACGCACCACACACCATTCTGATGATAGATCTGACCCAGTTTCCACACAAGGTCTGCCGAGGGCTAATTTAAAGCAGCAGCAGGAAGAATCATGTATGAAAGGATGCTTGTTCTGGCACTTTTCCTTCATCCTTGACTTGAGAAACTCTTCCTGTTCTGTGTATGCAACCCCCCCACCCAAAAAAATCTGCAATGTAAAGTCATCGTGTGCATGTTCATAGCCTCAGTTTCCAGCTCACGTCAGTACACATAACCAGTGCTCTGAAATGGTCCCTGTAGTAACAGAAAGTGAACCCATATAAACTGTGTCAACGTTTCGGTGAAATTCTGTCATGTATCTCCAACTGGGAAAAAAAAAAATCCTGTGTTTTTGTGCGATGCTTTAATTGAGTTCGTCTCAATGAGGTGACCAGTCCAGCCTATGGGATATTAGTTTAGGAATTAGACGTAGTACGTGAATATTTAAAAAAAAATAAACTAAAACTTGTGTAACTGAGCCATGTGAATGGGAGGATTTCCCTGCCGATGGACTGCAGTCCTCCTGTTGTACATAGTCTTTGCTGTGACAGGGTTGACCGATTTACCGCGTTTTTTTAAATTTCTCCAATACTAACTTAAAGCAGAGAAATCCTACTGCCTCAGTCGGGTCTCGATGCTTTCACTGGACTTTAAGTTCTCGATCTCCCCTTAGTATTACTCACGGATATAGTGTTTTTAATATCTTATGCATTGTTGTGTTGAAATGATCTAGGCGTGCCATTTATTCGGTTGTCTGTTGGCTTGGTTTAAGCTACTATTTTTATTCGCATTCATGTATCGTTTGTTTACAGCTTTTCTAAACCGTACTAACAGCATCAGGTCCATGATTTTAGCACTGAGGAATGTGGACGCCTGTTTTTGCCACCTAATATTGATAGTAATAAAAGGTAATTATGACTTTGTCACAATTCTGACTTTTTTTCTTTCTTTCTGTTTTGATTTATAAGCTGCTTTATGATTTGCAAAAAAAGCAGAATTGCAAAAGAGGCTATACTTTTGCCCTGGAGGACAAAAATAGTCACAAGTTCCTCAATTATGAAGAAAAAAATGTAGAAATGTGAAAAATAAGCCTATGAACTTCAAGAAAAAGCTGCCGACTTTTTTTTTTTTTCCAGATTTGACACCATATTAGTTTTGATTTATACATTTTCTCACAATTATGAGTAAACGAAGTCAGAATTGTTATAAACAGCCATGATTATAAATTTATGGCTTCCAGTTTTTTGGAAAAAGGTTTAAATTGCAAGAAGTATAGGCATAACAGAGCCTATAAACCTACATTTGTAAGAAATGCGTTAGATTTTTTTTTTTTTTTTTTTTGTCAGAATTGTGAGTTTGTAACTGAATATTTAGTTGTAGAAACATTATTTAACAAGTCTAAAGAAGAAAGTTAGAATTGTTATAAATAAAATCAGACTTGCAGTTGAACCTACAAATGTGCATTTGCAAGAAGTGGTTGTATTTTGGCTTTTTTTTCCTCAGGTTTATGACTTATATGTATATATAAATCAGTTTTGGTGTATAATTTATATCTCATAATTATGAGTAAATTAAGTCAGAATTGCATAAATTCGAGAGAGAATCCATAAACTTGCATTTGTGTGAAATAAAGTTGCAATTCGGATTCTTTCTTATAACTGTGACTTTGTATCTTAACAATTTTGATGTATAATATGTGTCTAAGTGTTGTAGAAAAAACTTTAAATTGCTTGAAATAGTCAAAATTGCATTTAAGACGTAGAAATTGTCAGATATAAACTTAGAATTGCATTTAAAAGCTAGAATTGCAGAAATAACATCAGAATTGCATTGAAAAACATAAAAAAAATTATATATAAACTCAGAATTGCATTGAAAAAGTCACAATGAAGAGATATAAACTTAAAGTTGCATTAGAAATTTAGAAATTAAATTATAAACTAAAGATATAAATTCATAATTGCCTTAAAGTCAGATATGTAAGATATAAACTCAGAATTGCATTAAAAAAAAGTCAGAATTTAAGTTTAAAATCATAATTGCATTGGAAAAAAATCTGAATTGTCAGATATAAACTCAGAATTGCATTACAAAAGTCAGAATTTAAGTTATAAAATCAAAATTGCATTGGAAAAAATCTGATTGTCAAATATAAACTCAGAATTGCATTTAAAAAGTCAGATATAAAGTTATAAAATCCTGATTGCATTGAAAAAATCTGAATTGTCAGATATACACAGAATTGCATTAAAGTCAGAATTTAAGATATAAACTCAGAATTGTATCAGAAAAAAAAAATCTGAATTGTAATATATAAACTCAGAATTGCATTAAAAGTCTGAATTTTAGATGTAAACCCAGAATGGTATGAAAATAAGTCAGAAATGTGAGCTAAATAGTCAAATGTACCTTTATTTATTTATGTATTATCCTGTCCCAGAAACAGACTTTCTATAAATTAATGTACCATTTCAGTCAAATCCTGATTATTTTGTGTTTTGCCAAATCACCTTTTTTGTTGTTTTATGCTAATAGTGTTAAGTTGCCACTAAAGTGTGCAATTTTTGTTGTTGTTGTAAGTTCAACATTGTTATTATTGTAGTAGCTAGATCATTTGTAATACCTTATGTGCACGTGCATACATTGGTTCCATATAAGTCTGATATGTTCGTGCATTCATTTGCGTCCTCATATTGGCTAAAATACTCACAGTCTTAACTGCTTTAGCCGCACGGTTGAAAAGCAGGAACACTGAAGCGTCAGTACAGCTCCAATGTGTTCTGCTTCACTTGCTCATGGTTTAATGATGGGTTTTAAAGAGGTGAAATCGATGTCTGCTATAGTAGTTATTTATTGGCTGCAGGACTCGACTGTCTGTAAGCTGTAAGCACCATCTTCCCTGGATTTGCCTTGTATTTTTGAAAACTGACTTTTCCAATTAAATATTCTTAGATCAATACCTGTGCAGTTTTTCTCTTGTTTTAACATGATTTGTGTTTTGGTCTGCTGGTTTTGCTTTAATACACAATTTTTTTTCTTCATCAGATGGCAGTCATCAACACTGTCCCAGACAAACCGCACTATTGTAGGTGCATCTCAGTAAATTGGAATGTCTTCAAAAAATGATCTCGTTTTGAAACTCATATTATATAGATTCATTACACGCAGACTAATATATTTCAATTGTTTATTTCTTTTGATTTTGATGACTATGGCTTAAAGTTAATGAAACCCCAAAATTCAGCATCTCGGAAAATTAGACTACTAATTGAAATTGCAATGAAATCAAAACTTCAATGTACAGTTGAAGTCAGAATAATTTTTTACCCAATTTCTGTTTAATGGAGAGAAGATTTTTTCAACACATTTCTAAACATAATAGTTTTAGTAACTCATTTCTAATAACCGATTTATATTGTCTTTGCCATGATTACAGTAAATAATATTCAACATTTTTCAAGACACTTCTATACAGCTTAAAGGCTTGACTAGGTTAATTAGGTTAACTAAGTAGGAAAAGGTAATTAGGCAAGTTACTGTATAACTATGGTTTGAAAAAAATATAGCCTAAAGGGGCTAATAATTTTGACCTTAAAATGGTTCCTAAAAAATTTAAAACTGCTTTTATTCTAGCCGAAATAAAACAAATAAGACTTTCTCCAGAAGAAAAAATATTATCAGACATACTGTGAAAATTTCCTTGCTCTGTTAAACATTATTTGGGAAATATTTTAAAAAGAAAAAAAATTCAAAGGGGGGCTAATAATTCTTACTTTAACTGTATAGTGTTTTTATAAACAATGTGTCTGTGCACTTAAAAATTCAACCTTCTCTCCCCCTCAAAATGACTTTTCACTTCTGGTAACATGTAATGCCTTTGGGGCGGAGCTATAATTTCTTAAGGGCAGAGCTATCATTCTGTTTGGGCGGGGCTATCATCTCTTAGGACTGGGCTAGGTTGGATACAGCTGCGGATACTCAAATCAGTATAGCATAATTTTTGTGACACTGTACAACAATAATTAATATTTTCACATTACTGTGAGGGGTAGGTTTAGGGTTAATTTAAGAGTTAATTAAATACAATTTAATGGGTAATATTAACGAGGGCAAATTAATTCTCACAAGAAAAGGAAAGCGCACAGATACATCATTTATAACAAGAAAAACAATTACATATATATATTTAAAAAAAAAAAGATTTTGATTTCATGGGGACTTTATACCAGGTATTAGTTGGCAGTGTTTGCAGGTACCAAGTCCTTCTGGAAAATTTAATCAGCATCTCCATAAAGCTCAAAACCTTTTGATATAGTGTAAGTGGGCCTAAATTAATCACCAAAATAAAATAAAAAAACATGTGTGTGTGTGTGTGTGTGTGTGTGTGTATGTATGTGTATATATATATATATCAGTGGTGTTTGGATAATTTTGTTAAAAATTGTATGTTTTGTGCCTTTAAAAAAGTCTGAGGGTGGTGTTGTTGTTTTTTCCCCCCTCTGTCTGTGATCACTTTCAACCTCAAGGTGCTTATTTTCCCCTGCAAACAACTTGCATGCTGATATATTTAGATTATGCAACTTGTGTAGGACGTGTGTGTAAAATGATTCATACTGGCTCTGAAAAAAAAAAGATTCCAGTGTAAACAATGTTATCTTACTAAATGTTCCCCTGGTGAGAGATAAAACACTGTGCTGGGTTGTCTGTGAAGGTAAATGTTCTTGTTGCAATGTCTTAGATTTTGTTTTGCTCTCAGCGTCAGCAGCAAGCTTTCTGTGTGCAGGTTTATATTGTGTTTTTGCTCATGCAGTGCCTTTAGATTTTATGAGTGAAGTCATTATAGGCGGTTTATTATAAGCAAGTGTCATTGTACTTTAAAATGCACTGCCCTCATGTGGAGACCACTGGAAGCAAATAGGAGAGAAAAACAAACCAAATGCAAAACACTAAGAGATCAGAAAAACCTGGTGATTTAGGTAAGCGTGTTGCTTTTAGTGGTTATTTTCCTTGCAAAGTTAAAACTGTGGGTAATGTTTGTCAAATAAAATGCAATATAGATAGTATATTACTTATACGCACGTTTGTTAAAGTGCAAAATCAGAACACAAATAAAAATGTTTAGTGAAATAGAAATATATAAAACTACGCTGTAAAACTCAAATGGAATGAGTGTAGTTAACTCAAAATTGACTGAAAGTTAATTCTGCTCATTGGAAAAGAGTTTTGAACTCAGCGTTGAAGGTAACGAGTTATTAAATACCTCATTACTTCATAATTAAACATAAGTACTCATTAGGATTAGTTTTTTTAAACTCAAATGGTTTGTAGCAATCGGTTTCCTTAAACGGTTTGAGTTGCCTTAACTTATCAGGTTTTACAGTACTCAGCTGGTTTGAGTTCTCTTTATTTATTGGGTTTTACTGTGCTCAAATTGCTTCGTTTACTCAAATTGATTAAGTCCACAGTACTCATTAGGATTAGTTTTTGAACTTAGGGTGTACTCAGACTCAGTACTACTCCCCCCTCCCCTCTGCCTCAACGGCCTGCACTCACATTGCCTCCGAGCCCGAGCACGCTTGCGTCATTGATGATGCGCTGGTCAGTTTAACAGAAGGGAAGCGCTCTTGCTCAGCACAGTGGAGATTTCTTTAGTTATATCATTTTAGTCATTTGGGATGCAGTGACGCAGTCAAATATTTTGTTGTGCAGCGAGCTGTTTTCATCTTTGATAAACTTGTTGTAATCGGTTTCCTCAAATAGTTTGCGTTACCTTAACTTTTTGGGTTTTACAGTGTAGCGAAAATGTCCAAAATCAAACAAAAAGTGCTCAGGGGTAGCTTAATTAATGTATCGGTGCTCTTTGGGTAAGGGATTCATCAGAATAAACAGCAAAGCAAGTCCAAGGCACTCGAAAAATGTTTAAAAAATTATTAAGAAGCTTTTATTGACATGGCTATTCCTTAAAACTGCACCTTTGTGCTTCAGCAAACACTTGCCTTCATCAGGGTAACAGAGATCAGGTGCATCTGGAGCAGGCCCGTAGCCAGCCTGTTAAATGGCTTTTTTCCCAAAAAGTGGACTGTTTTGCAGTTATTCACCTCATTTTCTGTTTAATTATCAGGTTTAAATACTGCAGTTTAATGACATTTTAAGCACTTTTTTTGTTTAAACAGCTTGTCGGATGGTCATCAAAACCAAACTTTATAATGTACCAAAAACATTTCCTTAAAAATTGAGAAAAAACATACTTTAAAACACTAATTTATTACACGATTTATCATTAAGAAAAATTGGATTCGTACAATTTTTTTATTAAAAACTGTAGCTTATTTTCATTTATTAGGCAAATAACAGCCTGGCAAGCACATCTAGCAACTTTCCTCAGTTAGAATTTGGCCATTTGAATGAACAAATAAATTAGCAATAATAATAGAGCTTCACAATTTTTTCTAGATTTTCTCTTATGTTTAGCATAATCTTTAACGTGATGACAAAACGGGTGATATTTCTAACGTTTTAAGATTATAAGGCTGAACAGCATGAAATGCCATCAGTCTACAAAGATTTCCCAGTATTTCTCTGTTGCAATCAGAAGATAACAATAATTAACGCAAAGCAAACACTACCAGAGTACTATGGTATAAATAGAGCACTACAACATACAAAAGAGACTTAAGAGTGTCACTTACCTGTTTTATAATGATTTGATCAGCTGTTTGAATTTCTCCTCCCCTAAGGACGTATTATGCAGTCTCTGTCGCCATCTTGTGGCGGAGCATTAACTGTCTTTAATCCAATGGATGCCGACGCGCTGACGTGGTGGATGCGTAAAATAGGCACTTTCCTTATAAATAAACTGCATAGTTGCAATCTAAACTAATTTCTCACCTGAAAAAGCCTCAAAACTATATTATGTTGTCCAACAGCTGCAATATTTGTCAAACCATAGCGAGTCTGTTGATCGGCTGTCACTTTGCATGGGTGGAAGGGTGAAGAGGCTGTACAATTGCAGAATATTGCACAGCTGTGAGCCAATCAGATTCGAGAACCAGACAGAACTGTTAAATATGTAACATTGTTGAAGTCAAATATAATATTACATAAATTAGTATTAAAGTAAAAAATTAGAACTAAAATAAAGAAAAAAGTTATATTATGTATTTATTTATTATATTTTTCTTTTTATTATTATATGAGGTATTTTATTGTTCCTGAGATTTGTTTATTGTAGTATTTTAGTGTAGGTTTTACTTATTATTTCTATCTGATTTTTTGTCAAAAGTTAAATTTTTTTTTATGTTATTGTATTATCATTTTATCATTTTGTCTCTATACATATTTATATATTATGTTTAGTTATTTTTTTTATAATATATACATTTCAGTAAACATCTTTTCCTTCTTTTTTTCTGGTCTTTCATTTGATTGTTTAAAAAAACTTTTATAACTAATAACCCTGAATCTACAGGATTTTGAGGCTGTGCATAACTCCTATTCAACAATACTCAACTAATACAATACAATGCAATGCAATGCAATGCAACACAATACAATACACTACAATACAGTGTTTTATTGCTTTAAGTAAAACATAAAATCAAATAAATGCCTGCAGTCTCTTTTATATAATACCATTTTGTACTTGTTGAATATCTGAGCTGCATCTTACCACCTTATCGTTTGCAACTTATGACCATATTTGCTCTGATGATCTTCTGCGCATCAATAATTGTTGCCAGTGGCCACAACAAATAGATCCAAAGCTTCACAGCTGAAAGCATTTCATGGATAAACACAACAGCTGAATTTAAAATGAAACTTTTGCACTTTAATGCAGCATGTCTTAATATGTTTTTAAATGGTAATCTAACATAGCATTTATTTTTGGCTTTTCATGCTGTTGTCCGCTTATGTAAGTGAAATGTGCACTGTAAGGTGTCTGGTTTCCTCGAATTTCCGGTCAACAGGATTTCGGCCGTGTTCAGCAAAGCGAACCCCCTCCCATCCTGTCAGCACTCGGGCTCCGGGACGGGACATTTGCCAGTACTCAGTCCATATGCACAAACCGCTCTGACCACCTGTCTCAAACACAACGTCTATGAGATCTTTGAGACTCAAAAGGAGCAGAAACTACAATCAGAGTTCACGCTCTTCTTGAAAGTACTTACAAGTGCTTTAACTTCAGACAAATGGATTCAAGGCCTGGAAAATACTTAAAAACAAACACAGGTCCTTGAAAATGCTTGATTTGAAATTTGTTTATGGTTTTATTTCAACAAATCTGCTCAATTGTCAAAAACAGAATGAAAAAACAGAGAAATTCTTTAATTAAAAATCTTAAATGTAAAATAGTGCACTGTATCAATATTTCAGAATACATTAATGAAATACTATATATTTTATGAATATTTCAGAAACCGCATATGAATATCAGCAGTAATGAATTCAACGAATTATTAAAGTAATATTAAAGTTCTTTGAACATGACTTATTTTAAATGGTCAAATATTATTTAAAATTCCTTCAATTTTAAGTGTAATTGAGATGTTAAGAATATTAAGGACTTTCAAGGCGCTACAAATGCTGGAATTACAAAGGTGCTTGATTTAAAATAATGCTTTAAAAAGGCCTTGAAAGTCCTTGAATCTGCTGTTTGTGAAAGTGTGGGAACCCTGCACAATCCCTGTTTCAAAATAACTGGGACTTTTTTTGTAAAATGCTATAAAATCAGTGATGTGTGATTTGTCCATTCATTTTAAGCCTTATTTAAATTACAAAAATTTCCAATGTTTACCAACTTTACCAATTACGTACTCTTCTTTAATTGCAATGTTTAATTGTTCAGGTTTTTTTTTTAAAGGTTTGAACACAAATTAAAAGGCATATGTCATATAAAAATCAAAATGTACGCACTATTTACTTACCCTGAGTGGTACCAGACCTCTGTTGAACATAAAATAAAACATTTTGAAGAATGTTGGAAACCGGTAAGCATTAACTTCTATAGTACATGTAAAAAAATGCAGGGTTCCACAAAATTCATTCTTGTTGTCCCCACACATATTTATTAAGTTGACAAATTACGTGATTTGAACATAAAACAATCACGTTGTCCCCCCAAAAATCTCAAGAATTGTGTTGTTTCAACTGATTTTACATAAAGTAGTTTGAACAAGCAGCAAAATATTTTTTTGAGTCCAGGAAAAAAATACCATTTAAGTCAAAAGATATGTATCCATCCACCTACTTTTATTTTTACATATTTATTTTGATATGAACAGTAGTACATTATTTCAAACCCAATGTAACTACAATTTTCTCTGCCATTCATTTTTTCTTGTTTCAAATATAATGCAAACACAATAACAAACCAAATTATAGTTTTAACAAATATTGATATGTTTTAATCCGTTTGAAGAGGTCAGATATACACCTAGTCAAATTCCTTCCATCCACCTACTTTTATGCACATTTTGAAATATAAATGATGCTTAATAGAAGTGCCAATATGCGCATAAATTGAGGATAAACGTTTTATCTGATAAGAAAAATGTGCTTAAACTGCGATGGGAACACATTTACCAAATAAATTCCAGCATGTGTATCAAAAAAGTCATGTGATTTTTGTTATATCAGATCATGTGATAACAGAAACGGGAGTTACGTGACATTAATGGACAAACCAGTGGACAGAGCCCTTTGTAAAACATCTGTAATCTTTGTTTTGGTTTTTCTATATCTCTCAGCCCCAGTCTGTCATCAAAGTAATTGAGTTTTTTTTATACATGCTTTATTAGATAGACAAGTGTGATATTAAAAACAGAACCACACAAAGAGCAAACAGTGTCTGCATTTCTCCTGTTATTTATGCCCGAGTTTAAACTAGAAGTAACCAACATTACTCTGTTATAGATTTACAGAATAAACAATCAAACTAAATATTAAAGTATATGATAAAAAAGCATGATAAATATAGATAAATCAATCCATAACGACACACCAAAAATAGCAACCTAAGGACATGGAGGGAGAGAAATGTCTCACACCATATGTCTCGCACCACCAAAAGCCACTGTGCGTTCATTGCTTTTTGTCTTCATCTCTAAGGCTCGAGTAATTTATTACATAAGAAAAAGGCCCAAAGTGGCTTCTCCTACTACAGCAAATTCCATCTTTCTTTTTGATATTTAGTGCCAGCTTATCAGGAAGTAATGATGTAGTTCTCTTTGACTGATTGGATGGAAACCGTGCTTTATTCGCTAATGTTTTATGTGATATTGGATTGAAACATAGCTAATGGCGACCGGTTTCCAGAGAATTTCTAAATAACTTCATTTGTGTTTAATAAAAGAAACTCAAACCAATTTAAAACAACTAAATGGTTAAAAAATTAAGACAGAATGTTAATTTTTTAAAGATTTATTTATTGGCCTTTTTTTTAGATAGGACAGTATTGAGACAGGAAGCAAAGTTGGAGAGAGAGAGAGCGAGAGGGGTAAAGTAGGGAAACGTCTTCGAGCCAGGATTCGAGCTCTGGATGCCCTCACTTGCTACTGCACCATATGTCGGCACACTAACCACTAGGCTATTGCAGCGACAGAATGTTCATTTTTGGCCGCACGGTGGCTCAGTGGTTAGCACTGTTGCCTCACAGCAAGAAGGTTGCTGGTTCGAGTGCCAGCTGAGCCAGTTGGCATTTTTTGTGTGGAATTTGCATGTTCTCCCCGTGTTGGTGTGGGTTTCCTCTGGGTGGTCCGGTTTCCCCCACAGTCCAAAGACATGCGCTATAGGTGAATTGGATGAAGTAAATTGCCGTAGTGTACGAGTGTAAATAAGAATGAGTGTGTATTGGTGTTTGCAGCTGGAAGGGCATCCGCTGCGTAAAACATATGCTGGAATAGTTGGCGGTTCATTCCGCTGTGGTGACCCATGATAAATAAGGGACTAAGCTGAAGGAAAATGGATGAATGTTTATTTTTGGGTGAACTATCCCTTTAAGATTCTCCTTTCCATGATGGGCTCATTTTCAGTAGTAGACCGATAGCAGGACTGCAGTCAAGCACATGAGCACGCTGTTGAAGTACAGGCAGAATGAGACCTAATCTAATAACCACAGACTTCCAGTAAAAGATATCATCTAGATGCCCGTATATGTGTCTATGCTCTCCTAATATATGCCTTCATGTCAGTGCTACATTTGCATCTATGCAGTCGCCTATGCTGATGTGTCGTACATGACAGACGTTTGCTTTTGCATCTGTCACTTATGAAAGTCTGGATGCTCCCTTTGGTCTTTGAGACTGAGAACTCCTGAAACTAGTTGAAAATTTCCCAGAAACAAGTTGAAATGTGGCCTCATCTGAGCCCAGCACATACTGTAGGCTATTCACACTGTGTTTTTGATTGTACAGCTGGTCACTTCATGCTTTTTTTCTGATTGGATAGCAATCTGATCGCGAAAAGTACAGGTGTAAATGGCCTCCGAAATGCATTCGAGATTAATATAAATGCGATGGCTTTAACCACTTCAAAAGGTGCTTTGACAATGTTTTTGGTTTCCTTTTCTGGACCTGGAAGGTCTTTGGACTGTTGCTCTCTAAGGAAGATGAAGGAGCTCTTGGGTTTCATCCAAAATATCTTAATGAAGGTGAGCAATTAATAACAGAATTAAAGTTTTTGGGTGAACTAACCTCTGAATTAACTGCACAGGATGTTTTCTGGTCCTACACAGAATGAGATTTCTCTCGATTCCCTCAATTTTATAATATAACAATATTATATATGGTAATTGGTGAAAAACCCAAATTCTTTGCGATTTTGCATCGAGAAATGAGATGTTTGATATTGTTTGTGAATTCTCTCATGGCTTTTATGATGCCTTTGTCTTAACTTTTTTGAAGCGTGTTCGTGTCGTCAAAATCTTAATTTGTTTATAGTTTACGTAATGCATTCATCTTACAAATTTGTATATGAAAACACTGGAATCTTTTTAATAAGAAAGGCCTTTATTGTAAAACAGTATAGTAACAGAAATGAAGTTAGAGATAGCAGGATCGGGAAATGGCCACAAGCCAGGAATCAAACGCGGGACACCCAAAACGAAGTGGTGCTATACAGTTGAAGTCAAAATTATTGACCCTCTTGTGAATATTTTTTCCTTTTCAAATTTTTCTCAAATGATGTTTACCAGATCAAAAAAATAATAATAAATCCTCAATATTTCCTACATATTTTTTCTTCTGGAGAAAGTCTTATTTGTTTTATTTTGGCTAGGATAAAAAAGTTTTAAATTTTTTTTAAACCATTTTAAGGTCAATATTATTATTTCCCTTAAGCCAGTGTTTCCCAGCCCTGTTCCTGCAGGAACACCAACAGCACACATTTTCATCCTCTCCCTAATCAAACACACCTGAATCAACTCATCAAAACATTAGAAGAACTGAAAATCCTGAAGGTAATGGGTCAGATAAGGGAGACATCCAAAATATGTACTATTAGTGTGCCTCCAAGAACAGGGTTGGGAAACCCTGCCTTAAGCCATACTTTTTATTTGATAGTCTACAAAACAAGTAATACAATGATTGCCTAATTACCCTCACCTGCCTAATAAACCAAGTTAAGACTTTAAATGTCACTTTAAGCTGTATAGAAGTGCCTTGAAAAATATATAGCCATATGTTATTTACTGTCATCACGGCAAAGAGAAATCAGTTATTAGAAATGAGTTATTAAAACTATTATGTTTAGAAATGTGTTGAAACAAGAGTCCCCACAGCACAGAACAGGAATATGTTGGAAAAGTTTTACAAGCACCCAAAACAGCTTCAAAAAGTATCTACGCTTTACAAATTTGGTTCAAAGATTGATGATAAAAACTGACAATTTAAGACTGATTTGTCAAAAAGATATTAGTAATGATATAGATAAAAATACCTGGAATAGAATTCTTTCCTGTAATTGAAAATATATAAAACAAGCAAGAGGTAAATTTATACAGTATAAGATTGTTCATAGGTATTACTACACTCCAGTTCAACTATTTAGAATGGGATGTTAGGACGATAATAAATTCTGGAAATGTGGACAAAAGATCGGCTCATACTTCCATGCCTTATGGCAGTGGGCAAAGATTCAACCCTGTTGGGAATCTGTGTTAAGACAATTAGGCAGATGCCTGGGATTTAATATTCCTCTCTCACCCAGGATATGTCTTTTAGGTGATAAAATTCCACATATTACGAATAATGAGTTTTCCCTTATAACTGTTGGTATAACTACAACAGCAAGTATAATACTGAGGTTTTGGAAAGACATTTAATGTCCTACACTTAAATTATGGATGGTATTCATGATTGAGAATTTGTCATATGAAAAAATGTTAGCCAAAATGAATGCTAATCATAAGGAAGAGGATATTTGGGAGAATTTCATTTCTTCACTTAAACTATGACGTGTCTACTCTGTTAACAAATTTGGAAAAAAAATATTAGGAAAACAATAACAAATGTATGAGGATAATACTAGAGACCACAACAATTTTAAAAAATTTGAAGAATTTTCAATTCAATTCACCTTTATTTGTATAGCGCTTTTACAATGTAGATTGTGTCAAAGCAGCTTAATTTGTATGCATTTTGTATTTGTGTATTGTGCTGTATGTTAGATTAAGAAGAAACCGATAAAAAAAAAAAAAAGAAATGTGTTGAAAAAATCTTCTCTCCGTTAAACAGAAATTGGGGAAAAAATATACAGTGGGACTAATAATTCAGGAGGGCTAAAACTGACTTCAACTGTATCTTATCACACTGCCTGCAAGGCTATTGGCACCAAAAACAATGTAAATCTTCTCTTTTTTTATATTTTAATCAAATAAGTAAAGGTCTTTATGATTTCATTGCATTTCTCAAAATGTCTCATGTCAGAACTGGGCTTGTAGTAGTGTTCAGTGATGGGAAATCTACCAGGTGTTATCCGCTATGACCAATGCGGTATTTGTAGCCTGAGTCTGATGATGAGCACAGATAATGGAGCTGATTGCGATTCCTCACGCAGATCCAGTCGGACGAGCAGGAAGAGTAATCTCTCCCATCAGAACAGGGAGACAAGCGGGTCAATAGCAGCATAAATAATGGAACGGACTGAATGCATGTTGTTAGTGCAAATGAAGACGGACCAGCCGGCCTGTCTGTGGGAAACAAGCATTGAGCGTTGCATTGCTGTGTTTATAAGATGCTACGCAGACTGTAATCGGGCCTGTACAGATGACCAGAGGTCGCTGGTACAGTGTTTGACTTAAGCTCAATGTTGACACTATTGTCTTTTATAGATCTGCTGCACACCAGATTTTGAATGTGTGTCATGTTAGAGGAAGTTTATCAAGTTGATAATTTTTTTTATGTATACAGTGTCCTCACAGGTCTTCAAAAATATTGGGAAAAAAATTTGTGTGCTCTTTCAGTTTTTGCCTATTGCTTGAACAATTGTTGCTAAACTTTGGCTCATTGTGTCACAACATTAAAAATAAACACAACAGACAGAACACTGGTAAAAAATATTTACATCTATGTCAAAATGATATCAATACTAAACAAACTCAACCCAGCCTCATTGTGAAAACATACCCCTATATACATTTCTGGAGAGCGCCAAATCCGTCCCAGAAGGTATGTTTTTTTTTGCAGTTTTTGTTTTCACGAATCCACCAAAGGGCGTTGTGTATACTTTTTGAGATCTCAAATTTCTCTCACGAGTGCCATTTGCACCTGCTCTTCTCCACCAGAGGCCGCTGTTGACTGACTGACTGACTGACTGATCAACTGACCCACCCTCCCCCTTCCCTAAACCCAACCAACAATGTTTTCAAAAGCACCAATTGACCCACTCTCCTCCTTCCCTAAACCCAATCGACAGTGTTTTCAAAAGCACAGATTGACCCGATCAACCCCTTCCCTAAACCCAACCAATAGTGCTTTCAAAAGCACCGATTGACCCGATCAACCCCTTCCCTAAACCCAACCAATAGTGTTTTCAAAAACACAGATTGACTTGATCAACCCCTTCCCTTAACCCAACCAATAGTGTTTTCAAAAGCACCGACTGACCCGATCAACTCATTCCCTTAACCCAACAAATAGTGTTTTCAAAACCACAGATTGACCCAATCACCCCCTTCCCTAAGCCCAAGCAATAGTGTTTTCAAAAGCACAGATTGACCCGCCCACTAAAATAAAAGCCTGATTTTTATCAATTTGTAGATCTTACCACATTCTCACCTTGTTATTTACTTGTTTATTTCATTTTTTGGCTTTTGGCCTACCTGCTTTCTGGAACCATTTTTCGCCAGACTCAAACCCTGTCATCGCAGTCAGCTCCACGTTGCAACCCAGGCTCATTCTGAAACTGTAGCCCTATATACATTTCTGGAGATTGTGAATTATGTAGACAGAGGAACATATGGCTGCATTAAGTCTTTAAAACGAATGCTACGAGGCAGTATGTCGCCATTCCATTTTGCGCTTACCAACTGACCGCTTACCTTCGTGTTTTCCACTGTTACCAGTTTGTCCAGTGACTCGCCGCATAAGTTGGTGGATTTGTGACCTGGAGCAGAGTTAACAGTGATGACAGGGTTTGAGTCAGGAAAAGAACGGTTGAATGCAGGTAAGACAAAAGCCAAAAAAAAAAGTAAATAGCAGGGTGAGAATGTGGTCAAATCTAAAAAATGGGGTAAAATCAGGCTGCAGAAAGGGCTTCTCTTCTTTTTTCTGGATTGCTCTTAAAAACACTGTCGGATAGTTTTAGGGAAGTGGGTGGGCGGGTCAATTGGTACTTTTAAAAACACTATCGGTTGGGTTTAGGGAAGGAGAAGGGTGGGTCAGTCGATTGGTCCTTCAGTCAGTCAGTCAGTCAGTCAGTCGACAGCAGCCTCTGGTGGATTTATGTGAGAAGAGCAGGAGTAATTTGCACTCACGAGAGAAATATGAGATCTGAAAAAGCGTACACAATGGCCTCTGGCGGATTCGCAAAAACAAAAACTGCAAAAAACGTACCTCCTGGGATGTATTTGGTGCTCTCCAGAAATGTATACAGCTGTACGTTTTCAGAATGAGCCTGGGTTGGTTTGTTTTAAAGACGAAATGCAGGCATACGTTCCTCTGGCTACATAGTTCGCAATTTCCAGAAACATATATAGGGGTATGTTTTCAGAGTGTACCTATGTTGCACAAACCTTTGTCAAAATGGCACTGCGATGACAAATTTATTCAAGCTCGCATCATATGAATACACTGTCATATTTGTAGCAACACACTAGTGTACTTTATATAATACTCAATGCAACACTTACAGTTTTTATGGCGTTTTTTCATGCAAAAAGGTTTGTCAACAACCAAATATGAAAGTAATGAAAGGTTAAAAAAAAAGGCCAATTTGTGGTGATACGGTGGCTCAGTGGTTAGTACTGTCGCCTCACTGTAAGAAGGTCACTGGTTCGAGTCCCGGCTGGGCCAGTTGGCATTTCTGTGTGGAGTTTGCATGTTCTCTGTGTTGGCATGGGTTTCTGGGTGCAGAAACACAGTATAAACAGTATAAAGACATGCGCTATAGGTAAATTGATTAAACTAAATTGGCCTTAGTGTATGAGTGTGTATGGATGTTTCCCAGTGCTGGGTTGCAGCTGGAAGGGATTCCGCTGTGTAAAACATATTCTGGATAAAAGTTGGGGGTTCATTCAACTGTGGCGACCCTTGATAAATAAAGGGACTAAGCCGAAGGAAAACTAATGAGTGAAGGCCTATTAGTGGTTGGTTGCTTGGTGATCAGTTTTGTAAGTATTTTCAGGTGTGTGTGTGTGTGTGTGTGTGTGTGTGTGTGTGTGTGTGTGTGTGTGTGTGTGTGTGTGTGTGTGTGTGTGTGTGTGTAAGTGTTTTTAATTTTTCAACCATGTTAAAAGATATAGTAACAAAATACTTTGGTCTAAGCATGTGTCTAAAGTGTTTGAGCAATAGTCAAAGACTGTAATTTACTCACTGTTTCAGTTTTATCCTCATTTGTAAGATGCTTTAGATAAATTGGATTTGGATTTGTAGTAATTTTGAAAAGCCTGGTGTCATGATGTACCTGCGTGTCTGAAAAGCGAGATAAAACATAACCTGATATTAAAAACAGAGCGTGTTGTTTTAGTCTAGTTGAACAGTGGATTGTATTTAGCTTGCATGGCACATGGATTCACATCTTGTTCCGGCATGATGTGTTTTTTAAACTGAGCAAAATTACAGCTGAACTTGACAGTGATCAGGATGCATTTTCATTGTGTGCATGAAAAGCAGTTTTGATGTTCTGATAACTCTGTTTGTGTTTCACAGGGAAAAAGTAAGACATTTTAAGTGACTTGAAAGTTGCATGATGATCAAAGCAAAACTGAATGATCTCAGAATGTACATGCAAGTCGGCATTCTGTTAAAGTCTTTCGATTTACATCACCTGAGAGACTTATGTTAGACTCCGGCAGGGCTACACTTTGTCACCAATTCTGTTTATAATTTTTTTTATAGATAGAATTTCTATGCACAGCCTTGGGCTGGAGGGGGACCGGTTTGGGGACCACAGGATTTCATCTTTGTTATTCGCAGATGATGTTGTTCTGTTGGCTTCATCGAACATGGACCTTCAGCATGCACGATTTGCTGCCGAGTGTGACGCGACTGGGATGAGAATCAGCACCTCCAAGTCGGATGCCATGGTGCTCCACCGTTAAAAGGTGGTTTGCCATCTCCAAGTTGGAGGAGAGTCCTTACCCCAGGTGGAGGAGTTCAAGTATTTTAGGGTTTTGTTCTCGAGTGAGGGAAGGATGGAGCATGAGATTGACAGGTGGATCAGTGCAGCGGCAGCAGTAATACGATTGATGTACCAGTCCGTTGTGGTAAAGAAGGAGCCAAAAGGCAAAGCTCTCAATTTACCAGTCCATCTACGTTCCTACTCTCACCTATGGTCATGAGCTTTAGGTCATGACTGAAAGGACAAGATCTTGGATACAAGCGGCTGAAATGAGCTTGCTTCGCAGGGTCGCAAGGCGCACCCTTATAGATAGGGTGAGGAGCTCTGTCACCCGGGAGGAGCTCGGAGTAGAGCTGCTGCTCCTCCACATCAAGAGAAGTCAGCTGAGGTGGCTCAAGCATCTGTTTTAGATGCCTCCTTGACGCCTAGGGAGGTGTTCCAGGCATGTCCCACCGGGAGGAGGCCTCGGGGAAGACCCAGGACACGCTGGATGGACTATATCTCTCGGCTGGCCTGGGAATGCCTAGGGATCCCCCCGGCGGAGCTGGAGGAAGTGTCTGCGGAGAGGGAAGTCTAAGGTTCTCTCCTAAGACTGCTGCCCCTGTGACCCTGCCCCAGAAAAGCAGTTGAAAATGAGATGAATGAATCACCTGAGAGAGAGAAAAAGATGTCGATATTCAATATTCTCACTTTCTCTACACTGTTAACAATTTCCTATAGAATCTACAGTAACTCACTGGCAGCAGTTCGCCAGTAACTTACTGTAAATCAATTACTGCAATATTACTGTATTTATATTTACTACACCATTTATCTTGCTGTAAATGTAAATACAGAATTTTAGGTATATCTTCACTGTAAAATTGACAATAATTTTTCACAATGCAGCTTTAAAATTTAGTAAAATTCAGAAAGTCTTATTTGTTTTATTTCCGCTAGAATAAAAGCAATTTTTAATTTTTTATGAACCATTTTAAGGTCAAAATTATTAGCCCCTTTAGGCTAATTTTTTTTCAATAGTCTATAGAACAAACCATCATTATACAATAACTTTCCTAATTACCCTAACCTGCCTAATTAACCTAATTAAGCCTTTAAATGTCACTTTAAGCTGTATAGAAGTGTCTTGAAAAATATCTAGTCAAATATTATTTACTGTCATCATGGCAAAGATAAAATAAATCAGTTATTAGAAATAAGTTATTAAAACTATGATTGTGTTAAGAAATATGTTAAAAAAATATGCTCTCTGTTAAACAGAAATTTGGGAAAAAATAAACACGGGGCTAATAATTCAGGGGTGCTAATAATTCTGACTTCAACTGTATATATATACAGTTACAGTACAATGTGACTAACCAGAATAATCCAAGTTTTTAGTATATTTTTTATTGCAACATGGCAAACAAGTTACCAGTTTGTGCAGTAGATTCTCAGAAAACAGAGAAGACCCAGTATTCCTGATATGCACGCTTTTAAGGCTGTGCAATTGGGCTATTAGTTGAAAGGGGTGTTGAAATAGCAGTGTGGCATTAAATCAGTGAGGTCATCAATTTTGTGAAAAAACAGGTGTGAATCAGGTGGCCCCTATTTAAGGATGAAGCCAGCACTTGTTGAACATGCATTTGAAAGGCTGAAACAAATGGGTTATTCAGAAGAACAGCGTACTTTGATTAAAAAGTTGACTGGAGAGGGGAAAACCTATAAAGAGGTGCAAAGAATTATAGGCTGTTCAGCTAAATGATCTCCAATGCCTTAAATTGGAGGGCAAAACCAGTGAGACATGGAAGAAAATGGAAGACAACTATCAAAACCATCGAAGAATAACCAGAATGGCAAAGGTTCAGACTATAATCAGCTTCAGGATGATCAAAGACAGTCTGGAGTTACTTGTAAGTACAGTAAGACAGTACTTAAAAGTTAGAAGTTAGAAGACGTCTATGTGAATCTACTATGGTGTTGGGCCTATCTATCGCATATCAGGGATCATAGATCAGTTTGCATATGTCAATAAATAATTGAGGAGCTCACTTTGCCTTATGCTGAAGAGGACATGCCCTTGAAAGGGTTGTTTCAACAAGACAATGACCCAAAACACACTAGTAAATGAGCAAAGTCTTGGTTCTAAACTAACTAAATTAATGTTATGGAGTGGCCAGCCCAATCCCTGGATTTTAACCCAAATGAGATCTTGTGAGGTGATATAAAAATGCTGTTTCTGAAGCAAAACCAAGAAATGTAAATGAGTTGTGGAATGTAGTTAAAGAATAAAGGAATAACAGCTGAAAGGTGCCGCAAGTTGGTTGACTTCATGCCACACAGATGTGAAGCAGTTATCCTAGAAACAGAAACCTGGATTATTCTGGTTAGTCACGTTGTACTGCTATTATTTTCAACAATACTATAAATATATAAATATCTTTTTTTTATATTAACACTCTTCTATTCACTACATTTTGCAACCTGTGTTTGTCCAGATAACAGCTCAGGATGCTCTGCTATCATGCCTGATAAGTTTGGAGAAAACCTGGAAAAGGATACAAAGAATTAAAGCAGTTCTGAAGGTAAAAGAAAGGTGAAGTTACATTAGCATGGATGTGTGTGTGTGTATATATATATATATATATATATATATATATATATATATATATATATATATATATATATATATATATATATATATATATATATATATGGTTACACTTTACAATTCATAAGGTTCATTAGTTAATGTTAAGTAATGCATTTACTAACGTGAATAAACAATGAACAATACATTTACTACAGTATTTGTTCATGTTAGTTAACGTTAGTTAATGAAAATACAGTTGTTCGTTGTTAGTTCATGTTAATTCACGGTGCATTAACTAATATTAACAAGCATGGACTTGGATGTTAATAATGTATTAGTAAATGTTCAATTATGATTACTAAATGCTGTACAAGTGTTGTTCATGATACGTTTATGTTAGTAAATGCATTAACTAATGAACTTTTTTGTAAAGTGTTACTATATATATATATATATATATTTAATATGAGTTGCTTGTATAAAAAGTATGTGTGGGCTACCATTTACTTTGCAAAAGTTCAATTATTGATGTGCAGAATGAACACACCCTATGCCTTTGTGCAGCACGGTCATCCCATAACAATAAATCAACAATATGTACGATAATGATTTGTTGGAGATTGATCTGTGCTAGCAGAGAGGATCACCATGACAGCTCAGTGCCAACCAGGGTGTGACTCACTGTCCATTATAACAGCAGAGGATTGATCAAAGTTATGTAAGCGTGCGTTTTTGTACTGCAATCCCAAATGCATTTAGTGATTTACAGGAGACAGAAAGTCATATGGGTTGCAGATGACACCAGGGTGAGTAAATGATGACAGAATCTGAGTGAACTAAAGTCATTTTAGCTTAAATTACATTAAACTGACATAATAAAAATCTATTTAAAAGGACAGATTACCTAAAATTGAAGATTTACTCGCTATTTACCCTCCCTCAGGTGGTTTCATACCTCTGGGAGTTTATTTCTTCTATTGAATACAAAAGAAGATATTTTAAAGAAAGCTGAAAGCCTGTAACCATTGATTTCCATAGTAGGGAAAACAAATACTATTAACCCAGGCTCATTCTGAAAACGTACTCCTATATACATTGCTGGAGAGCGGCAAATACGTCCCAGGAGCTACATTTTTATATATTTTTTGCAGTTTTTGTTTTCACGAACCCACCAGAGGCCGCTTTTTCAGATCTCAAAATTGCGAATGCCATTCGCGCCTGCTTTTCTTGCGTAAATCGACCAGAGGCCGCTGACGACTGACTGACTGATCAATCGATCGACTGACCCACCCTTCTCCTTCCCTAAACCCAACCGACAGTTTTAAAAAGCAATCCAGAAAAAGAAAAGCCCTCGCCTGATTCTTACCATGTGTTCAGATTTTACCACATTCTAACTCTGTTATTTACTTGTTTATTTTACTTTTTGGTTTCTGTTTTTGTCTTACCTGCTTTCTGGAACCGTTCTTCGCCGGACTCGAATCGCGTCGTTATGATAAACTCCTCTCTGCCTCTTAAGTCCGCCATGGCGAGCTAACTGGAAAAACTGGTGATAGCGGGAAAGCCTTCCATACGGAGGTAAGCTGTCAGCTGGTAAGCGCGTAAAGGAACGGCATCATACTGCCCTTTAGCATTTGTTTTAAAGACAAAATGCAGCCATTCGTACTTCTGACTTCATAATTCGCAATCTCCATAAATGTATAGAGGGCGACGTTTTCAGAACGAGCCTATGTTGAATACTATGAAAGTTAATGGTTACACATTTCCAACTTTTTTTTTAAATATCTTTCTTATTTTTCATGATAAGTGGTTGCAAATAATGTATATGGGCTGAATTTAAACAACTAATTAAGTTGAACATTACTAAATTTAATTTGTTTGTTTAAATTCAACCCATATAAATAATTTGCAACCACTTACCGTAAAAAATTAAGTAAATCTTATGGGAAAGGGTAAGTAAATGATGACAGAATTTTCATTTTTGGGGTGAACTATCCCCTTAAATGTTGGATAAACTGACCAAACGAACTACAAATATGTTAAAGTAGCATAAAAGCATATGTTATAAGGGATAAAGCACATTTAGGTGGTATGCAAATTATACATTGACTATCAAGGGGCTCAACTTTTTTGGTAATGTAAGTTTGTGTGATACATGCTTCAGTGAATCAAAACTATGTGTTTATTTAAATGACATCTAATTTATTCATAAAATGTATGTAAAGTTTTCAGTGTTTTGTGGAATAGGCTATTTAGTGTATTCTGATCTGATTAGCTATTTCGGCTTACTTTAGGACAAACTATACAAACAATGCATCTAATTTGACAGTACTTTAAGGCAATTTGTAAAATACAAACCCCCATTTTATGAAAAAACGTTGTTTTCTTCACGTCTTGTGAACTCTTACGGTGTCTATCAATGCTCTAAATCTGTCAGTTTTAGACTGTTGAATGACTTTTTTCTTGCATGGACTGATTGGCGCGATTATGCATTCACAATGGTATGAACCGTTATAGGGATGGTCAAATGGATGTCTATTATTTTAATTATTAGCATTATTATTTAAAATACAGATCAGAGTGAACTTTTTTTTTTCCTCCGTTTCAAAGGGGTGACCCTCCTCATACATATTGTTTTGACATCCTTCAGGGGTGATCAAGCCGTAATTAGGAGGGTCAATCCCCCCCACAAACCCCTTGTAATTTGCATTCTGTCATTATTGTAAAATAAAGCCCGTCAAGTTTATCGCAAAGCAGATCACTGTTGTATAAAACTGAAGGGCTTATTTTGTGAAAACAACCGGCTGGATGTACTTTATACACAGCTTTTTACACAGCTTAGCTACGCTATGTAAAATTAGACACAAAACATTGTCCTGAGTTGTGATAGTTTATTAATTAAAGGCAAAGCTGACAGAAATGAAAACAGCTAAAAGGAGACTATAGATGGGTTTGACTTAAACCACGGCTGCAGCTAGCAATCAATGAGATTAGCCAAGTGCAGGCGGGGTGGAGCTGAAAACGAGGCTGTCAGGTCGGACACTTCAGGGCTTGTAGTTTGCTGCATGATGACAGATCACATGGCGAGATCAATGATTTATTTATTTATTTATTAATCCAATCACGTTAATCCAAAAAGATTAAACAAAATGGCATTTCCAAAGCAAGTGAGCTACACTCTTAGTGGAACTTTCACAGAAAAAGCTATTTATCAATGTTACTTTTACATTTCTGTATAAACGGCTTGACAGTATAAAACTATTTTATAAATATATAAATTATTTTAGAACTGTTTTATAAAATGATTATTTATCTCAGTTTGTTAACAACACTTTATGGAGGTGGCATGATGATGACTATTATATTACAAGTCTGTAAAACGTATTTGAGTTGATTTTTAGAGTTGATTAGTGAGGTTATCCACTAAAATAATTGAAATCGTATATAGAGCTGTATACAGTAAAGGGTCTGTATGAAATGGTCAAAGATATACCTATGCAAACAATCTAGCCTTTATAAGTGAAATTTAGTTATAAACTAATTTCGACAGGATCACGTGCTTATGATTGCTAGCGGCTGGATCCGCATTATCCAATTCTCAATGCACCAATCAGACGACTCCTAAGCTACTACAAATACCCTGGGTTACGTACCACCGCTATCTTCGTTTTGAAGAATCCCCCCATCCACCCCTACTCCTCCTTCTTCCTAGATGGGTGACACGGTGGCCCAGTGCTTAGCACTGTTGCCTCACAGCAAGAATGTCTCTGGTTCTAGGCTTTACCAAACCAGCAGACATTTCTGTGCGGAGTTTGCATTTTCTCCCCGTGCTCACGTGGGTTTCCCCCGGGTTCCCCGGTTTCCTCCCACCGTCCAAAAAACATGCAACATAAGTTAATTGACTAATCCAAACCGGCACTATAGACATGCTCCTAGTAAATGATTATCTTTCAAGAGCAATCACTGGCTGTTCATTGGTTGTTACAGCGGGGGAGTTCTCGAGATCTACCTCAGCTCAAATTCCCCTCTCGCCTTGCAACGGGAGGGAGCCCCAGGCTCCAGGATCTTATGAGTTCAGGGCTCTCTCCCGGGACAGCATGCCAAAGTAGCTTACAATTAATCATCAGCTAAGTGTGAACTCTTGAAACAAATTATTTAACAAAAAAAGATGGTTAGGCCTACTGCAGTAAAATATTTCTAGTCTTTTAATAAACATGGTGTGTACAAGATAGAGATCGCATTAAAGTTAATTGTTTGTTTGGAAGATTGAGGCGGAAGTTGTCCAATAAAAGTCCAATAAAAAACACGCATGGTTGTTGTCATGCAGTGAACTCAGCCAATCGTGTAGTATCGGTGTTGTCATCTCAACTCCTGTAGTTAATCTTCAGATGCCGCACCAGCTAAATCAAACATCTGATCTTGGAGCGCTGTCGTGGTACTTTGATGCCACTTGTGACATTCACATGGCGTTGGCGCAGGTTGTTATGTGGCAATAACATGGTTGTTTCTAGAAGGAATACAGCTGTGACCAGACGCTAATGAGTATTATTTATATTATTTATTAGATTTATAAATTTTTATTAACATCTATCCCAAACCCAGCCCTCACAGTAATGTAAAAACACTAATATAACGAGAATTATTTATATTATTTATTATATTACACATTGAATGATATTTTATTAACATCTACACCTACCCCAACGCTAGTGGAAAAATATTGATTATTGTTGTAAAGTGTCACAAGAATTATTCAATATTAATGTGAGTATGCGCAGCTGTATCCCATCAAGACTTTACTGAATAACACAGGCCTACCTTGGAATGTCTGAACCGACCAATCAGAATCAAGTATTCTAGACAGCCATGTATTAACCAAGCGACAACCTCCCGCTCTCCCTCGTGAAGCTAAGACGGAAGTAACTTAAACTTCAATTCATGGACATTCTGCTCGTCCTAGCTCCATAATAGATCAGATTTTTATTGAGCCTACTGTTAAAATGGCCAACTTTACAGCAGAAAAAAGCCGTTTACAGCCTGGTACAAAGAACGATTTTGGTTCATATAGCTAATATTACCCTTCATGACAACTGTGAGGGGGTGAATTTTTTTTTTGTAACTCATCCGTTTTGTTTATATTAAGTTATATTAAGTCTGTATAATTAAGGGCGTGGCCACTTGAGTGACAGCTAGGTTTCGCTGGTTGCTGTCACTTCACCTTAGCTGATTCCGGCTGATTAGCTGCTGAACTCAGCATATACATCATATTTTTCTTTGTTTTATGTGGCTTTACACAGTCAGTTGCTTTTTGGAATTATTTCTTACAATTATCAGATGATATGGCATGCTGTGTGCACTTAATTATGCTTAAAAACCATTCACGTGGCCTCCATTTTCCAGGTGAGTGAAATTATATACTTCTATTGAAATTATATATATGTATTTGTTTTATTTATGATAAATTATCATTAATATTTTTCTTTAGACCTGTACAGCACTTCAGAATCTGACAGATTGATTAGCTGTAGGCTCTAGAACAGTCATCTGAAGCATTGTCATACAGTGTTATGCTGGAGTTCATCAATAATCTTGCATTTACTAACACAGACTATATCTGAAGTATTTAGATGCAATTCGCACTTTCCTCCTGTAGGAAAACATCATAAGACTAGCATGTTTGTAGCTCTGCTCACTCTCCGTCTCTTTGCCCTTGTTTGGTATCCCCTGGTCGGTGTGATGACGCACGTACAAAATGGCGACAGTTGGCCACGCCTACTGGTAGCTTCTTTTGTGTTCTTCAGAAACCAATGGGTGACGTCACGGATTCTACGTCCATATCTTTTACAGTCTATGGTATTAACATGGCTTATTGATCATATAATTTTTACAGTGAATGTTACATATCTTTTAGACCCCAGAAACATATTTTGTCTTTTAAAATGAGTGCCAGTTTAAAATCTATGTGGTGTTTTGTTATTTAATTCAGTGTCATTGCGAGGTGTTTTAGTGTACTGTGTGCCTTTGGGAGTCAGAGTTGTAAATCTGTATCCGTATCAGTAGTACATCAAGTCAGCAGTAATGAAAGAAACAATTGTCACTTCATTCTTCCAGGTCCTTGCTACTTAACACAGCATGCAGTAAACGCAGAGGCCGAGTGTGAAAGATCAATTTTTAGAGCCACCCTGGTAAGGCAAAAATTGACAAGAATCTCAGTCAATAAACTGCATTAGAGTGCTGACCCATCAGCTGAAGCCAGGAAAACAGCACTGTATGGGTCAGTCCTGTTATGCGGAACCATTTTATATGCTTATATCGTTATTTTGAAGTAGCCTATTCTGTTAAATAACGTTTAAATATGGTGTTTGGATTATTAATAATACTTTTTAATATTACAACTTGTGTAAATATGAAATACTTAGAAGCCTGTATGTAATATCTATAAGTGATGTTTTATAAACAAATTTCGGGAGGAGCACGCGCAGAAGTTTCAGTATCAAATACGTCATTGACAATTATTCTATTATCCAATCAGTTCTTGACCAAACCCCTATATATACCAAAGCTGTCTTACTTGCAGCATCTTACGACTTTAGCATCCCTCCACCACCCCGTCACCTCACCTCTTAAGCATTACAATCCTGGGGGGAGCGTTCTGGGGCTGGGCTAGATACTTCGCTCGAATCCCAATTCCTCTCTGTTTCCTGATAAGAGGAATAACTCGAGTTTGGGTCTCTTCCCTAAACTCAGAGCCCTCTCCCCGGACAGCACGCCAAATACGCTTTATTCTGAAACTATTGCAAGTGTGAACTCGTGAAATTAAATTTCTTGATAGGGCGACACAGTGGCTCAGTGGTTAGTCCTGTCACCTCACAGCAAGAAGGTCTCTGGTTTGAGTGCCGGCTGGGTTAGTTGGTGTTTCTGTGTGGAGTTTGCATGTTCTCCTCATGTTGGTGTGGGTTTCCTCCGGGTGCTCCGGTTTCCCCCACAGTCCAAAGACATGCGCTATGGGTGAATTGAATAAACTAAATTGGCCATAGTGTATGTGTGTGAATGATTGTATATGGGTGTTTCCCAGTACTGGGTTGCAGCTGGAAGGGCATCCACTGCGTAAAACATATGCTGGATAAGTTGGCGGTTCAATCCGCTGTGGCGTCCCTTGATGAATAAAGGGACTAAGCTGAAGGAAAATGAATGTAAATATTTTTTTGTAAAATCAATAAAATTAGATTTTGATTTTAATCGTAAATCATTTATCAAAGTGTTGTGGTATTGTCTTCATCTCTCACACTTTTAGTACTAAATTTGTCAATGATACACTGAATTTTGTTGATAAATATGTACAGTATACTTGCTGACAAGCTATTGCAGCATCACAAAAATAAGTCACTTTTTTTATCTGAAAGTGAGCATTTAAGTCAGGGGTCACCAATCTCGGTCCTGGAGGGCCGGTGTCCTGCAGATTTTAGCTCCAACCCTAATCAAACACACCTGAAAAAGCTAATCAACATCTTACTAGGTATACTTGAAACACCCAGGCAGGTGTGTTGAGGCAAGTTGGAGCTAAACCCTGGAGGGACACCGGCCCTCCAGGACCGAGATTGGTGACCCCTGATTTAAGTAAAAATAATTAAATAATCCAAGTAATATTTTTGTAAACAGAAATTAATCCAAGGCACTCAGAAAATGTGGAAAATGTAAAAAGTCTTTATTCACATGGCTTAATCTTAAAAGAAACCTACGCGTTTCGGCAAGGATCTGCCTTCATCAGGGTACCAGTGATCAGGTGCGTTTAGAGTCTCTTTTGAGTCCTATGGTCGCATGACTCATTCAAACGTCTCAACAACACTCAAATAATTTAACCGACACAGTCAACTATCATCATTAATTCAGCATAGATAGAAGGTGACTTTAAACCATGCACAGACATACAAAAAATATGCTTAAACATGGCATGTACATACATACTTGCGAACACATTTACATGTGCACATACATGTATGGCTCTATCTATGCTGAATTAATGATGATAGTTGACTATGTCGGTTAAATTATTTGAGTGTTGTTGAGACGTTTGAATGAGTCATGTGACCATAGGACTCAAAAGAGACTCTAAACACACCTGATCACTGTTACCCTAATAAAGGCAGATCCTTGCCGAAACGCATAGGTTTCTTTTAAGATTAAGCCATGTGAATAAAGGCTTTTTAAATTTTCCACATTTTCTGAGTGCCTTGGATTAATTTCTGTTCATATTTTAATGAATCCATTGATCAAAGAGCACCGACCAAATATTTGAGTTACCCCTGAGCGCTTTTTGTTTGTTTTTCTGGATTAATATGTTTGTAATTTTGATGTTGTTTTGCTAGAAATAAAAACTAGGTTTCATAAATTATTTGTGCTATTTCTAAGCAATCACTGACTATAACTAAATCCAAAGAAATTCATATAAATTCCACTGATTCCACTGACATTCATACCAACTATTCTCAGGTATTTCCTAGAAATTTCATAAATAATTCATTCATTTTCCTTTGGCTCAGTCCCTTTATTCATCAGGGGGTCGCCACAGTGCCAACAATTCCAGCACATGTTTTACGCGGCGGATGCCATTCCGGCTGCAACCCAGTACTGGGAAACACCCATATACTCTCACATTCACACTACGGCCAATTTAGTTTATACAATTCACCTGTAGCACATGTCTTTGGACTGTGGGGGAAACCGGAGCACCCGGAGGAAACCCACAGGAAGACTGGGAGAATAGGCAAACTCCACACAGAAACGCCAACTGATCCAGCTGGGACTCAAACCAGTGACCTTCTTGCTGTGATGCGACAGTGCTAACCACTGAGCCACCGTGTCGCCCTCATAAAAATATATACTAAATAATAATTATAAATACTATACCATTAGAGGTATTTAGGCTGTTTTTAAAAGAATTTCCGAATTATGTAATTCACAAATATATATATAGGCTATAATATATAAAGGCTATAATAATACAGTATGATAATATGATAAGAATATTAATTTATTTAAAATATTTTAAGACTGTCAATTTAGAACAGAGCAGATATTTTAACAATTGAAATATTATGTTTGTGTGTGTCTATGTGTTGTGGCTTGTATTTTGTTTTATATTTTTTTGTAACTTTGTCCTATGCTGCCTGTCTTGATCAGGACTCCCTGGTAAAAGAGATATTGTATCTCAGTGGGACATTCCTGGTAAAATAATTACATAAATAAATAAATGTATTTGTGCTTTTGAAGTTCATTATGGGACTTTAATCTTTCCTTCAACAACTTTCGATGTTGATAAATTGGAAAAAGTTACTTTTATTGACATTTTTAATAGTATGACGTGATATATTGTCTGGGTTGTTGTTGTTGTGAATTATTGTACAAAAACCTAGCTACTTTTTTTTCTAACTAACTATTGTCTGCTATTTTACGGACATATTTCTCTCTGTTTTATTTTTTATACAAAATATTGTTTCAAAATGTCTATAAAAGTCCTGTTGTTAAACTGAATTTTCAACATCGAAGTCGACAGGACAGAGATAAAAGGTCTCATAATGCAATTCATATGCATAAATAAATAGAGAACACCTGTGAATGACAAAATACTGTTAATTAATGAATATTTTCACAGTGTTTATTCAATTATGGATCATATGGTTTTAGTTTATTAAAATAACAGTTCTTGCACAGTGGGTAAAAATACAGTTTATTCACAAATTACAATCTTAATCTTTAAAAATACATTAGTAAAAACATACATATTTTATAAGTAATATATACTCATATTGATATAATTTAATATCAAATAATAATAATAATAAAGTGTAAATATTATATAAGTTATATAATAAGTAAAATTATATAAGTAATAGCCTATTCATACGTCTTTTAGGCCTATGTTATTTGTGTGTGTGTGTGTTTTAAAGATTAAGATAGGCTTAAGATTGTATTAGGAAATGCGAAATGCAAAAAAATACGCAGATTTTGAAAACACTATAAAGCTTATTATTCGCAGACATGTGAATGTCTATAGCCTATCACTTTACTTTTCTAATGTGATTTTGGTGGCGTTGGTATTGTTATGTGGTGGCTGTTGCACTCACTACAAAGCCTGTATGTCTGTGTTTTATTTGGGTTACTATACTATACTGTAAAGCTTATCATTCACAGATATGCTTCCACTCCGCGTAGCAGAGCTCAAGAGGTATGATGACCCGTAGCCTAAAGCTCGTTTAGATTTCCCGCGTGTTTCTGAAACGTCAGGGACACGTCACGGCGAGCGCTCGATTCAGCACCCTGGACAGCGGTGGCCGTAAAAAAAGCGGCTCGCTCGGAATCTCCCACAGGAGAGCGGAGCGGGAGCGCGCACGGCAGCGTAAATGAATCATTTTGATTGGGCGAGAGCGCGCCTTGGAAACAAGGGCCGTGTGTTGATGCGCACGGCAGAACGTCCATTTCGAGGATGAATCAGAGGGGAGCAGCATCAGCATCAGCATCCCCATCACATTACAACCTACAGCAGCAGCAGCAGCCACTCCGAGCGACCATCACACCCTGAGGAAGAGGAGGAAAACAGGCGAATCCGCGCGCCCTGCCTTTATATCCTTCCTCTTTGGAAGCTCCATCTTCCTTTGAACGTGGCGAGGAGCCATAAGGGCCGAGAGGGGGATGGTGATGAACTTCAAATGGAGACAAGATGCTGGCATTTCCCTCTTCTCTAAAGCCATCATTACTGCTGTTTAATAAAACACCGAGCGGATGCATTCTTCTGGGCTCCGTGTTCGGGACGGGAGGCGGCGCTGGATCATGTCGACGGGAAGATGCACAAGGAAATGATGTGAAAGCTTCGTCATGTTGCCTCTGATGAACAATAAACAAAACTATAGGATCGCACCTGAATACAACTTCCAGCTCTTTTCGGATTATGTTTTTACGCTGATTCTGAACAAGGATCACCGACGATGACTGTATGCGGCCGCGAGCCTCTGAAATGCCATTTTGCATTTTCCTCGTCTCTCCTCCGTGCGACTGTCCAGGATTGGGAGTTTATTATTATGAAAATTACACCTCTTTAAACCTGTAACAATGCACCGTTGGCTATTAATCGCAATACCGTAGGCTTATCATTGCCATCACACCCTGCGATGATCACAACAGCGTCCAGAGAAACAACATCGGCCCTGCCAGCCACATACATGCCATCAGACGGAAAATAACAAGCGCTGAGATTTTCTTTCTGACCAATTACCTTTGGTTTGGACACTTTCCTCAGAGACTTTAGGGTAGCAACTGCATTTCTGAAGGATGAAATATTAATAACAGGCCTAAAGGAATCAATAACAACAACAACAATAATAATGCGTAAAAATATCAATAAATAACGAAACAAGCACCAAACAACAACAATAACCAATACTAATAATATTCATACGTTACTAAAAGTCAAAATAACACGCTTTACTTCAGCCATACGACCTACACATGTAGTCAAAGATGTTCAAGAACCGGATCCGCATGTTTTTTAACGAACTGAAGGTGCTGGTTTTCATGCGATCCGGTTCTCGACGGTCCGACAGTGACGCAGAGCCGAACCGACGCTCCGGCAGCAGCATGAGGGGGCTCGGGATGGGCGGCTGCGGATGGCCGCCTTTCGTGGACTGCTCCAGCCGCGACGACGAGGAGGAATATTACGGCAGCGACCCGAGGCCGAGGAGCCTGGCGTTTGAGGAGAAAGACCCGAAACTGCAGGCGGGCCTGGACGCGGTCAGCCTGACCAGCAGCACCGGCAGCGGCATGAGGACACCCCAGTGTCGGATCTGCTTCCAAGGGCCCGAGCAGGTACCGTGCGTGATTATCCCATTTCAGTCATCACCACTTACAACAAAAGCATGTGTGTGTGTGTGTGTGTGTGTGTGTGTGTGTGTGTGTGTGTGTGTGTGTGTGTGTGTGTGTGTGTGTGTGTTTTAGTCATTTTACTTTTGGTGGCGTGTTGTTATGAGGTGGCTCTTGCACTAACAACAAAGCCTGTGTGTCTGTGCGTTATATTTGGGTTACTATAGTCATTTGACTTTTTTAATAATATCGCCACTCATAAGAAAGCCTTTGTGTTTTATTTGGGTTACTATAAAGTCATTTGACTTTTTTAATGTCATCATCACCACTCTCACAGCAAAGCATGTGTGTCTGTGTGTTTTATTTGGGTTACTACAGCCTAGTCCCTTTACATTTCTAATGTGATTTTGGTGTCGTTGGTTTTGTTATGTGGTGGCTGTTGCGCTTACAACAAAGCCTGTGTGTTTGTGTTTTATTTGGGTTACTATAGTCATTTTACTTTTCTAATGTCATCGCCATCCACAACAAACCCTGTGTGTTTTATTTGGTTGCATAGCCTAGTCATTTGACCTTTTTAACGTCATCACCACAACTCTCAGCTAAGCCTGTGTGTCTTGTGTGTTTATTTGGGTTACTAAAGCCTATCACTTTAATGTGATTTGGGTGGTGTTGGTATTGTTATGTGGTGGCTTTTTCACTTATAACAAAGCCTGTGTGTCTGTGCATTATATTTGGGTTACTATAGTCATTTTACTTCATTCATTCATTTTCTTTTCGAATTAGTCCCTTGATTAATCTGGGGTCACCACAGTGGAATGAACCGCCAGTCATTCTACTATTTTAATATTATCATCTGCACTTTCACAGCAAATCATGTGTATCTGTGTGTTTCATTTTGGGTACTAGGGGAGAGCGGGGTACAACGTAACACTTTTTGGTTTTGGTCAAATAATGAACAAAGTAATTGGGGTTAGACAAACCATATTTTTACCAACAACACACAAGCCTCTCCTACAAATGAGCACTGGTTGTATGATCGCCGGACTTATGGTTTCTGTGCAGTATTGCCAAAGGTGCCAGGAGTAAAAATGTTACTATTTACCCCACCTGTGGGGCAAGTTGTAACAGACAGAGTTAGTTGTAACACATGCTTAAAAAGGCAGGTTTCACACAATTAATTTAAGTTCAGTTTACTTTAAATAATTTATTTCCTCAGTACTTAACTCAATATTTTTTATTCTACATAGCACAGCATGTTTATTTATTTATTTATTTATCTATTGGATAAACACGTTTGGATTCATTTGCATTATTATCCATTATTACACAATGCATTTATTTGCAGTATTAGCAATAATTTATTTTCTATTAAAAACATTTGTATATCTAAAAAGTTCTCAACGTTACACTCAAAATTCAACAATTATTTTGTTAGTTTAATTGGTGTCTAACAGTGTGTGGCTTATTTGTAACACCCTGTTATAACGCCGCTGTGTCGTGTTTTCCTCAAAACTGGCTAGCAGTCACAGTGTTTTTTACATCTTTTAAAATGGTTTAATCTTTTAGCCTAGAAGACAGTGATCACAGTAATATAAGATTTTTCATTCATACTTTCACACATTTAAAAAAAAAAAAAAAATATCGACTATAATAAAAAATACTTCTATGCTGCAAAAATGGTTTCTCCTGTGTTTCTCGTCCAAATTTGACCGAACTTTTTCTAATAATACGCAGGAAGACGTCTGCCGATACTGTGGTGAAAACCTTGGAAGCATGCCATGGTCAACCCTGAGTATACTGTATACCTTCAATTTTACCCCGCGTTACTTTGTGCCCCGCGCTCGCCTATAGTCATTTGACTATTTTTAATAATATCACCACTCACAACAAAGCCTGTGTGTTTTATTTTGGTCACTATATAGTCATTTGACTTTAAATGTCATCATCACCACTCACAACTAAGTCTGTGTGTTTTATTTGGGTCACTATAGCCTAGTCAGTTTACTTTTCTAATGTGATTTTGGTGGCGTTGGTATTGTTATCTGGTGGCTGTTGCGCTTACAACAAAGCCTGTTTGTCTTGTGTTTTTTATTTGGGTCACTACAGCCTTGTCACTTGACATTTCTAATGTGATTTTAGTGGCGTTGGTATTGTTATACGGTGGCTGTTGCACTCACAACAAAGCCTAGATATCTGTATGTTTTATTTGGGTTACTATAGTCATCTATACTATACTATACTATACTATACTATACTATACTATACTATACTATACTATGCTATACTACACTATACTATACTATACTATACTATACTGTACTATACTATACTATACTATACTATACTATACTATACTATACTATACTATACTATACTATACTATACTATACTATACTATACTTTTTGAAGCTGTAGAATTAGCATGGACAGAAGGCACGTGTCCCCACCAATATCCACAGATTATTAAGATGTCCCCACCAATATTTGAATCGCCTCCAAAATAAAATAATGCTTTGTGGACATTTTCCAGTCAGGCTTACTGTGCAAGACTCAGGTGAGACATGGACATCAGCAGCTACATTTCAAAGAAAAGTGTCAGTCACTTAAAGTCAAGTTCGCTACAAATCCACCGTAATAGTAAGCATGGATGTGCAATTGATACAAAATTTGTTTCGATTTTGGCCTCCACGATGATTATGAAAAAACAGCAATGGAGATAAAATTGTGTCATATGCCTCCCCCTTTATAGAAGTCTTCATTCATTCCTTGTCAAAGTAAAATAATGCAAATTTACTTTTGCACCATTAAAAAAATGGATTATGGCTTTAGTTGGTCCAAAGAATGTAACTATGTTTAAATTAAACACTTCACTTATGTTTGTCTATTAAAACCAAAAGAAAAACATTGAAAAGTTTCAAATTTAAACAGCTCGCTTAAATAAAATGAGTGAAAGGGAGTTAGTTGTGTTGTATCTGCACATGCGCAGTTTCAAAACAACAAAGGAAGGAAGATTCAAACCACAACAATCGTTCTCATTATATGCGAATCAAAAGATGAAGATTACTGTACAAATTGAGAAAGCGCACAGAAAGTTTTCCTAATGTGGTCTCACAGGTGAGATCTTTCCCTTTTTATGCATTTATTGAGGCTGTGACAACATTACATTATCTTTATTTAATTAACTTAAGTTCACTAAAATAACCTCTTGGCAAAAAAGAGTTCATTAAAGCCAATATATCATTTTTTGAGTGCACGCTTGATTTAATGTTGTTTTTATTTCTAATTGTATTTGATTTATTTATTAGAGTTTTTTAAAGTGTGAAATAGAGCATGTGCTGTTCTGTTTGCACGCTCCGAGAAGGAAAAGAACATGGACATGTCAAGTCATTTTTTAGCTTAAAGTGCATAAAGGGCAATATTATACGTGCAGAAAAGTGTTCAGATGTCATCACCACTCACAACAAAACATGTAGTGAAAAAAGTGATTCATTGGATTGATTAAATATTGTTAAGGTAAGTGCTTGCAAACAATTAATATGGGCTGAATTTAAACAAACTAAGCTGAACATTACTAAATTAATTTTGTTTGTTCAAATTTCAGCTCATATAAGCTGTTTGCAACCACTTACCCTAAAAATATTTAGTAAAACCAATGAAGAATGCTTTCAGTGTATAGTAATTTTATTTAATATCATCTCCACTTAAAGCCTGCACTGAAAAAAATATTCATTGGATTTACTAATATTTTTAAGGTAAGTTGTTGCAAACAGTTTATATGGGCTAAATTTAAGCAAACTAAGCTGAACATTACTCAACTTAATTTGTTTAAATTTAGACTATAAAAATTGTTTGCAACTACTTACCCCCCAAAAATAGTAAATACAATAATTAATTTTTTCAGTGTATAGGGTTACTATCATCATTTTACTTTTCGAATGTAATTCTGGTGGTGTATTGTTGTGCTGTGGCCGTTGCACATGCTGCTTGTTTTTGTTACTGTAGTGATTTACTACAGCATGCTTCAAAGTACACGTTGCTCATATTGCTTGGCCAGTTTGTCAGTGTACTGACATGAGCACTGAAAGGGGATTAATAATAGACCTACTCATAATACATCACTATATATTTTTTCAATATAATTTTAGTTTTGCAAATAGGTTTTTTTAAGAAGAAAATGCTATTTCAGGGACACTGTGGCATAGTGGTTAGCACTGTCACCTCACAGCAAGAAAGTCGCTGATTCGAGTCCACGCTGGATCAGTTGGCATTTCTGTGTGGAGTTTGCATGTTCTCCCCGTGTTGGCGTGAGTTTCCTCCACAGTCCAAAGACATGCGGTAGAAGTGAATCGCGTATGCTAAAATTGACCATAGAGGATGTGTGTGAATGAGAGTGTATGGGTGTTTACCAGTGATTGGTTGCAGCTGGAAGGGCATCCGCTGTGTAAAACATATTCTGGATAAGTTAGTGGTTCATTCCACTGTGGCGACTCCAGATTGATAAAGGGACTAAGCCGAAAAGAAAATCAATGAAAGAAAATGGGCTGCTGCACATGCTGCTTGTTTTTGTTACTGTAATGATTTACTACTATGCTTCAAAGTACACGTTGTTCATACTGCATGGCCAGACATTGTGTACGGTATACAGAATTGAGCACTGAAATGTTATTAATAATAGACCTTATCATAATACAACAATCCATGTTTGTATTCATTAATTCATTTTTGGCTTAGTCCCTTTATTAATCTGGGGTCAACACAGCGGAATGAACCGCCAACTTATCCAGCACGTTTTACACAGCGGATGCCCTTCCAGCCGCAACCCATCACACACAAACTCTTAGGACAATTTTAGCTTACCCAATTAGCGCATGTCTTTGGACTTGTGGGGAAAACCAGAGCACCCAGAGGAAAGACATGCGGCACAGGTGAATTGGGAAGGCTAAATTGTCTGTAGTGTATGAGTGTGAGTGAGTCTGTATGGATGTTTCCCAGAGATGGGTTGGGCTGGAAGGGCATCTGCTGTGTAAAACATGTGCTGTATAAGTTGGTGGTTCATTCCGCTGTGGTGACCCCGGATTAATAAAGGGACTAAGCTGTAAAGAAAATGAATAATATATATATATATATATATATATATATATATATATATATATATGATGGGTCAAAAACACCATTTAGCATGACAGCCTTTATGATAGCCAGCTAGTTAACGTTAAGTGAACATCACAGCATGTTATGAACCGCGGGTAGCTAACGTTAGTTAACTTAAACTAAACTTAGCGCTTACAGATAGCTCAAACTGCTGTTTTGAGTATTATATCTTGATATGTTTCTTCAAATTCAACGATGAATTTTTTGAAGGCCATTATTTCGCAATCTTTCAGGAGGTAGAGTATGCACTTCATTCTATATGAATTGTCTTTCACTCCGACAAATGCAAACATGGCCTCTAAGTAGGGCCACGGGTGGCCTTTTTCCTCATCGCCACAAAAAGTTGAAAGTGAAGGAGTTGAAGGTGGAATTTCTGGGTTCTCCATGTTGAAAACAAACTGAAGTGCTCTCAATGCAGGCAGGGCAGCGCTGTCTTCTTTGATCATCTGAATTATGATGAGCCAGCTAATTCAAACCTGTGACAGAGCCCTCTGCTGCTCTGGCAGTGATAATGTGGGTTTGGAATGATTCGTAACATTTTTATAATTGTAACGAGTAACGATGCAGCACATGAAAAATCTATAGGAGTAAAAGTATTAAACTCATCGAAAATATGTACAGAAGTAAAAGTAGAAGTAGGAGAAAAAACAATACTCCAGTAGAGTACAGATACAGCCTTTTAGTACTTAAGTGCAGTAGTGAAGTAGTTCTATACATCTCTGACCACAACATAGTGCTGGTTGGCTTGAAAGCAGTCCACCCTCCCAAATTTTTAACACACTCTGAGGTGTGCACGAGCCCATTCAGAGTATGTGTAATGAGCCGATTTTGTGGCTTTGTGTTGATGAGATTAACTTTGGAAAAAACACGATCACAGGATGCATTTGAAATGGAAAAAAGCGAGAACATCAACTCCCCTGTCCTTCTCACCTTCCTTTTCAGCGCTAATTTTAAAAACTTTATTGCTTAAACGTTCGACCTCAACCTGAAAAGTACTGACCAAAGCATGACCGCGCACGGCAGTAATGCAAACTCGTGAGAGAGAGCCATTCTCCACGTTGATTGGCTGAAAAGATGTAACGTATGAGATCGTAACTTCTCGTTCTCCTCACAGACAGTAGACAAAAGATGCAGCTAGATCAATAACTTTAAGCCCTAAGATAACAATAATATTCATTTTAAATGCCATTTCATTCTGAAAATATCGTATATTATAGGATTTTTCCCCCTTATTGATCGTACATTGTACAGAGGTCAAAATTATTGTACAAATACGATAATTATTGTACGTTTGTCAACGCTCATCTAATTCATAAATATTCATTGTTTATCTCTACAATAGGGCATGATATTATGCTAATGCAGAACTACTGTTCTGTTAATCATTGCAAGTATAAAACATGCAAAGTATGACTTAAATTTGCATAAATATCAGAAACTATTAGATGCACGTTTAGCTCACCAGGAACAAAGAGCATTTGCAGCATGTACTGTAGGCTAATAGTAATGCGCTCGCCTTTCGTTGGGTGTAGGTTTGCCATCGTAGGCTGTCGATTTACAGTTTCAATATGCCCACCCAATTAACCTTTCGATTGCTTTTTTATGAGCAGTAGATGTCTCAATGATGATCTATATGGAAATGTACAGATCCTAGTGTGCGTGTGAAAGCCCAGGACAGCCTGAAGCTGATGCATTAGCAATGCAAAGATACTTGTGTGTTCATACAGACCTGCAGACGCTCCCAAAGACTGAAAAACAAGCTTAAGATGATCATGGAATTTAAATAATTGCAAACAGGGAATGGGATCCCACGGGTCATGGACTTTCTGGAATATCGTGGAATTTTAAAAGGTCTATTAAAGACATTATCCAGATATACAGTGCATCTGGAAAGTATTCATACTGTAGCGCTTCACTTTTTCCACATTTGTTTATGTTACAGCCTTATTCTAAAATGGTAAATTTGTAAATTCATAAAAAATAAAAAACCTGAAATATCACAAGTATTCACAGCCTTTGCTCAATACTTTGTTGATGCACCTTTGGCAGCAATTACAGCCTCAAGTCTTTTTGAATATGATGCCACAAGCTTGGCACATCTGTCTTTGGGAATTTTTGCCCATTACTCTTCGCAGTACCTCTCAAGCTCTATCAGGTTGAGAGCCACCATGCTTAACTGTAGGGATGGTATTAGCCTGGTGATGGGCGGTGCCTGGTTTTCTCCAAACGTAGCGCCTGGGATTCACTTCAATTAGTTCAATGTTAAGCTGCGGTCACACTAGGCTTTTCCTCCCATAGACTTCCATTCATACGCACGCGAATGCGTCAGACCGGAAACGCGGGGTCATGCGTCAAGTTTCGCAGGTTGCTGCGGTGCAAAGTTCAAGCTTGGTGAACTCTAACCTGCGAAATCACATCACTTAACTGCATGAGACCAATCGAGGATCAAAACACGACCTCTCTCGACAGAAATTTAAAACATGAAGCAATTGCTTGCTTTTTTAATGTCTAATCATCTTGTTTAATCCCGCCCCTTTTCGCAGCGCCGTACGTCAAAATTTCACACACACAAAGCCCAGTGTGACCATAGCTTAAGTCTCATGAGACCAGAGAATTTTGTTTCTTAAGGTCTGAGAGTCCTTCAGATGCCTTTTGCCAAATTCCAGGCTTCCGTCTGGCCACTCTACCATACAGGGCTGATTGGTGGATTGCTGCACAGATGGTTGTCCCTCTGTAAGGTTCTGCTCTCTCCACAGAAGAACGCTGGAGCTCAGACAGAGTGACCATCGGGTTATTGATCACCTCCCTGACTAAGGCCCTTCTCCCCCGATCACTCAGCTTAGATGACAGGCCAGCCCTAGGAAGGGTCCTGGTGGTTCCAAACATCTTCCACTTACAGATGGAGGCCACTGTGCTCATTGGAACTTTCAGAGCAGCAGAAATTTTTCTGTAACCTTTCCCAGCCTTGTGCCTCGAGACAATCCTGTTGGAGGTCTACAGACAATTCCTTTGTCTTCATGCTTGGTTTGTGCTTTGACATGCACTGTCAACCCTGGGACCTTATATAGACAGGTGTATGCCTTTTCAAATCATGTCCAATCAACTGAATTTACCACAGGTGAACTCCAATTAAGCTGCTGAAACATCTTAAGAATGATCAGTGGAAACAGAATGTACCTGAGCTCAATTTAGAGCTTCACGGCAAAGTCTGCGAATACTTATGTAAATGTTATTTTTCAGCTTTTTTATTTTTAGTAAATTTTCAACAATTAAAAAAAAACTTTCACATTGTCATTATGGGGTATTGTGTGTTGGATTTTGAGGAAATGAATGAATCCATTTTGGAATAAGGCTGTAACATAAAAAATGTGGAAAAATGTGGAAAAAAGTGAAGCGCCATGAATACTTTCCGGATGCACTGTATGCTGTTAAAGTCAGAATTATTAGCGCTCCTAATTTTGATGTCCATGTCAAAATAAAAATAAGGCGGTCACAACTTGGCTATAATTAAAAACAATTAAAACCTTTGATATACAAAAAGTGAGAGGGAAAAAACAATGCAAATAAATGAGATAAATAAATAAAATCCTGTCCTTATAAACTCATCAAAAAAACCAAGGCTCATTTAAATGTCTTAATATAATGTTGACAATCTAGGAACTAGAATTTAAATGTTCCTGTAAAATACTTGTGTATATTTTTTCCTGTAAATGTGTATATATATATATATATATATATATATATATATATATATATATATATATATATATATATATATATATATATATATATATATATATATATATATATGTATGTATTAAACAAATATATGTGAATGTGCACCATTTTGCATGGTCACTTTGATGAAAGTGGACTTTAAAACAGAGATCACTGTCAGTATTTTTCAGGGAAATGTGAAAATTCACCTTTTCTTCAGCTGTCAGTGACCATTGTTTCCTAAAGAGTTTGACTCTGAGCTCGCTGAGATTTTTATGTAAACATGATTCATATTGTATATTGCCTAATCAAAAGGGTAGCACGGTGGCTCAGTGGTTAGCAGTCGCCTCACAGCAAGAAGGTCGCTGGTTCGAGTCCTGGCTGAGTCAGTTGGCATTTCTGTGTGGAGTTTGCATGTTCTTCCCAAGTTCGTGTGGGTTTCCTCCGGGTGCTCCCGTTTCCCCCACAAGTCCAAAGGAATGCGCTATAGGTGAATTGAATAAACTAAATTGGCCGTAGTGTATGTGTGTGAATGAGAGTGTATGGGTGTTTCTCAGTGAGAGGTTGCAGCTGGAAGGGCTGTGTAAAACATATGCTGGATAAGTTGGCAGTTCATTCCGCTGTGGCGACCCCTGATTAATAAAGAAACTAAGCCGAAAAGAAAGTGAATGAATGAATGATCATGTATCTATATTAGAACTTCAGTGCAAGTGTTTGATTAAAAATGTAGAAATATGAAATAATATTACTAAAATATAAAACACTTTTCAAAAACGATTGCAGGTCCGACATAAAAATGAAAAATGTTGCTAAATAAATAGCTAAATTTAAGCAGCACTTTCAAGCAAACTTTGTTGTTTCAAACAATGACTAGGCCTGTCACGATATCTATATTTTATTATACAATATATTGCTCCCAAATATATTGCGATTAAAATGATAAGACCATTTATACCACTCATTCTATAATGCCAGAATGACAATACAATATCATCACAATGTAAGTACACTCTTCCAAAAAACATCATATTTTATTCTTAAGAATATTCAATTTATAGTCATTTTAACAGTTTAATATTTAGGAAATGGAATCGAAATGTGAAAACAAATACATAATAACAAATGTTAACAAAAAAGTGCAAGGTAAAAAGCAACAGAGGCTGAGATATCTGCTACCAGATCTATTTTCAGTCGTCAAGCACCCACATGAAAATATACTATAGTAGTTTATAGTAAATACTAAAGTGTTTTTTAACCATATTGACACTGACACCTCCAATAAAGATAGAGATGATGCGCAATCAGCTAAAATGTTCTTTGAATTGTTTTTTTTTTTTTTGTATGTGTGATATATACTCACCGGCCACTTTATTAGGTACACCTTAATAGTACCGGATTGGACCTCTTTTTGCCTTCAGAACGGCCTCAATCCTTCATAGATTCAACAAGGTATTGGAAACATTCCTCAGAGATTTTGGTCCGTATTGACATGATAGCATCACGCAGTTGCTGCAGATTTGTTTGCTGCACATTCATGATGCGAATCTCCCTTTCCAGCACATCCCAAAGGTGCTCTATTGGATTGTGTTCTGGTGGCTGTGGAGGCCATTTGAGTACAGTGAACTCATTGTCATGTTCAAGAAATCAGTCTGAGATGATTCACACTTTATGACATGGCACGTTATCCTGCTGGAAGTAGCCATCAGAAGATGGGTACACTGTAGTCATAAAGGGATGGACATGGTCAGCAATAATACTCAGGAAGGCTGTGGCGTTAACACAATGCTCAATTGGTACTAATGGGTTCAAAGTGTGCCAAGAAAATACCCCCCACACCATTTCACCACCACCACCAGCCTGAACCGTTGGTACAAGGCAGGATGGATCCATGCTTTCTTGTTGTTGATGCCAAATTCTGACCCTACTATCCGAATGTTGCAGCAGAATTTTGGTGAGCCTGTGCCAATTGTAGCCTCAGTTTCCTGTTCTTAGCTGACAGCAGTGGCACCCAGTCTGGTCTTCTGCTGCTGTAGGCCATCCACCTCAAGGTTGGACGTGTTGTGCGTTCAAAGATGCTCTTCTGCCTACCTCAGGTGTAACGAGTGCGTATTTGAGGTGCTGTTGCTTTTCTATCAGCTCAAACCAGTCATTTAATGTCAAGCCACATTCAAAGTGACTTAAATCACCTTTCTTCCCCATTCTGATGCTCGATTTAAACTGCAGCAGATCGTCTTGATCATGTCTACATGCCTAAATGCATTGAGTTTCTGCCATATGATTGGCTGATTATGCGTTAACTAGCAGTTGGACAGGTGTATCTAATAAAGTGGCCGGTGAGTGTATATTGCATCACTTAAAATGATTGAGGACATGTCCATGTATTGTGCAATAAGTTGATATATTGATTATTGTCAGAGGCCTAACAAAGACGTTTGCTGGTTGTTCAAACTCCCTATTTAAAATGAGCTGAAACAACTTTGGGACAGCTTAATTGTTTTATGTTCAATCCACTTAAATTAGTAAAAACTAGTACATTAACTTAATTCCTTTATGTTGGAAAAGGAATTTGGTTAACGTACCAATTGTATCAATATTGTGGAACCCATGTTTTTTTTTACAGCGTGTAATATTGAGCTCATATGAATTATGAAAAGTCATCATCATATTGCTCAGATCATCATTTTATGTCAATTATCGATCATAATTCAGCTTTTTAGTCAGGGAATTTAACATTTGTGGCTTATAAAAGCATTGCAATACCCTTTTATAATTAGACTAGTGATGTCATCAATGGCTTGATTCCCCATCCAATGCGCATCTATATTAGTCTAATCCTAATCAGATTGTCTTGGATAATTCAGCGTGCGTTTTTATTAGTATGTTATAGGCGGAACATGCGATGGATGTTTGGTCAGCAGCCAAGCTGTGAAACAACAGATGTGCCAAACCCGTAAAGCTTGTCTGCTGCACATTAGCCATAGACATCAGCTAATATGGAAAGATGTTGGAGATGTAGCAGCACTATCCATCTGGCAGTCCATCTGATTTTGTCAGTCTCGGTGTCTGTTTTCAATGCGAGATGCATTTCAGTGTAAACCTGCCTCTCAGGTAAACCGTTTAATGAGCTGTTGAAAATGCCAGACCGATAGAAGGAAAACAGGCACTGGAATGAAGACAATGAAGAGTTTGCTGTCTGGTGTTTTAAAGGGAAAGTTCACCCCCCAAAAAATGGCAATTCAGTCATCATTTTCTCATCCTTCACTTGTGACGAACCAGTTTGAGTTCTTTCTTCTATTGAACGCAAAAGATGATATTTTAAAGAATGCTGAAAAGCTATAACCATTGATTTCCATAGCATTTGTTTTTTCAATAGAAGTCAATGGTTACAGGTTTACAGCTTTTTTTCAAAATATCTTCTTTGGTGTTCGACAGAATAAAGAAACTCATAAAGGTTTGGAACATCTCGAGGGTGAGTAAATAGTGAGTACATTTTTGGTTGAAACCAACCCGTTAAAGCAGAGATGCCCTGTTACGGCCCAAAACTCAAAACTGGCTCAAATAACAACAACATCAAGGTTTGAGCCGAACATATGAAAGAACACAGACGCTTGAATTAATAAATTGACGCACCATCGATAAATATTTAATTTCCACAAATCAAATATTCCAAAAAAGACAACAAAACATTAACAAAAATCATGTAGACTGGTAGGGCAGCTAAGAAAACAGGTCCCTGACTAGAACTATTATAAATGGACAGATCTTACCTTCAAGTCCCGTGAAAGGAATAAAAAACAGGGGAGTCTTCCGGGCCATGCTTTCCTTCGCTAAACTAAATAAATACCAAAACGTGACTATGAAAATTAATCCACTACCTGCAACAAAAAACAAACAAAGTATCAAAATAAACAAACTAGTTAACACATTAAGAAAACTAAAGAATCAAAAGAGTAACAAGAACAAAACTCTAAAAAGAGCGGCATGAAGATGGATCCTGGCATGCGAAACACCGCCAGCTTAAGCGCAAAAGCGCAAGCCAGCCTAAGCGCAAAAGCGCAAGCTTGCTAATCGCAAGCCACCACCGAGCTGAGAGAGAGCGAGAGAGACTGAGCCGCAACAAATAAATGAATGAATTACATAAAACACAGACCCGCATAACATGCCCAAACTTGCACCCGCTGGCCAAAGTTGGCCTATGGTAACCTTTGATTTGACCCGTCATCCAATCTTGCTTACAAATATCTGCAATAGTTTCCATATCTGTGGATCTATAAATATCTGCCTAAATATAAATTATAATTGCCTATATTTCTCTTAATATCTGCCTAAATATGTATTATGGACTTACAAATTTTAATAGTTGTAAATATCGGCAGTAATTTCCATATCTATAGATCTCTAAATGTCTGACTATATATCAATTATAATTGCCTATATATAAATGCTCACACATATAAAGAGTTATCAATATCAACTATAATTTCTCTAAATATCTTCCTTAATATGGATTATCAGTTTACAAATATGAAGAGTTATGAATGTCAGCAGTAATTTCCATATCAATAGATCTCTAATTGTCAGACAATATATCAGTTATCAGCTCACAAATGTAAAGGGTTATCAATATCAACTAAAATTTCTCGTAATATCTGCCTAATATAGATTATCGGTTTACCAAAATGTAGAGCAATATATATTGGCAATAATTTCCATATCTATTGATCTCTAAATGGCTGACTAACTTTAAACTACAATTCCCTATCAGTTGCCTATATATAACGGCTCACAAAAATATAAAGAGTTATCAATATTGACTATAATTTCTCTACATATCTGCCTAATATGGATTATCGGTTTACAAATATGAAGAGTTATAAATATTTTTATATTTTTAAATATATAAATAGTAGTTTCCATATCTATAGATCTCTAAATGTCTGCCAATATATCAGTTATAATTGCCTATATGTAACTGCTCGCATATATAAAGAGTTATCAATATAGACTGTAATTTCTCAAAATATCTACCTAAATATGGATTATCGGTTTACAAATATGAAGAGTTATAAATATCGGCAGTAATTTCCATATCTATAGATCTCTAAATGTCTGACTATATATCAATTATAACTGTCTATATACAGTATGTAACGGCTCACATATATAAAGAGTTATCAATATTGACTATAATTTCTCAAAATATCTGCTTAAATATGGATTATAAGGTTATAAATTTGAAGAGTTATAAATATCGGCAGTAATTTCTATATCTATAGATTTCTAAATGTCTGCCTACTGTATATACCAGTTATAATTGCCTATATATAAAGGCTCACAAATATAAAGAGTTATCAATATTGACTATAATTTCTCAAAATATCTGCCTAAATATGGATTATCGGTTTACAAATATGAAGAGTTATGAATATCGGCAATAATTTCCACATCTATAGATCTTTAAATGTCTGCTTATATATCAATTATAATTGCCTATATATGTAACGGCTCACAAATATAAAGAGTAATCAATATCGACTATAATTTTTCTAAATATCTGCTTAGATATGGATTAAAAGTTTATAAATTTGAAGAGTTATAAATATCGGCAGTAATTTCCATATCTATAGATCTCTAAATGTCTGCTTATATATCAGTTATAATTGCCTATATATAAATGCTCACAAATATAAAGAGTTATCAATATCGACTATAATTTTTCTAAATATCTTCCTTAATATGGATTATAAGTTTATAAATATGAAGAGTTATAAATATCGGCAGTAATTTCCATATCTATAGATCTGTAAATGTTTGCATATATATATATATATATGGCTCAAAAATATAAAGAGTAATCAATATTGGCTATATCTTATATTCCTTAATGGCTGTTTCTATTGATGAATGAAATGGCAAACGTATGGCTCCAGGAACAACAGATCTCTGTGCTTTTAAAGATGATTTGCGTGCTGAAGCGGTAGATGTGAAATCAGCCCTCATTAGTCAGCGTTTTGATCCGCCGGGGCTTATGGTACATGTAAAACTGATTTGTTTTGATGTGTTTGCGCTGGATACGAGCTCTAATCAGATTAAGCTGAGAGGGTTTTTAAAAAAAAAATACTTCTGCTGTCTCTTTTCACACACCAAATGAAGCTTTTTGTCAATGATTACTATGCGGAGAGAATGACTTGAGCTGTAATTACAGAGCTCGGGCTGCCTGTGTTTGATTTTTGCTGTAAATCTGGCCCTGGATCAGCGATAACCGCCAGATAGAGTGAAACAACAGCAGGAGGACAGGCTGTACTTTAAAGCACACTATGACTCATCTCGTCCACTTATCGTAACGCTCACATTGATCACATCGGACAGACGCGTGATGGCAGACAGACCTGATGGAAAATTTACACCAGTCCACAGGTGCACATGCTGCTGTTCTGCTTTGTTTTTTATTAATAGGTAAACATTTATACTAATTATCCATTGATTTTTCATGCACTTTAATGACACTCTAGCTGATTGAACTGAATCCTGATGATCATGTTGTGTGGCAGGATATGTCAATGAGTAGCTTGTGTGCAGATTGAGCCAAGCAAATTGTTTTATAAAGTGATTTCTGTGAAAAATTGAGTTATTTTAGTGAGTGGACACCTAGAAAATAGAGCAGAATCTTAGATCATTTTTGTGTGGACTTTTCATGTTCTTCCCCTGTTAGTGTGGGTTTCCTCCGGGTTATCCGGTTTCCCCCACAGTTCAAAGACATGCTCTATAGGTGAATTAAATAAACTAAATTGGCCGTAGTGTACGTGTGTGAATGTGAGAGTGTATGGGTGTTTCTCTGTGTTGGGTTGCAGCTGGAAGGGCATCTGCCGTGTAAAACAAATGCTGGATAAGTTGGCGGTTCATTCCGCTGTGGCGACCCCTGATTAATAAAGGGACTAGGACAAAAAAAAAATCAATGAATGAAATTTTGCTGCTAATTTTCAACTGCAAAGTAGCCAAGCAACATCGTGGTACATTATATTTCAACAACACTGCTCAAAAATTTGCCCTGTGTAGCATTATTTGGACACAAAACTTAACTTTGTTGTTAAGAACAACAGCTGCCATATTCATATGCTCTAAAACGTAATTCTGTAGGCCTATATATTAATAACTTATAAATGTCTTAAAGGGGTGGTCCAGGGTGTATTTTAAGGCTTGGTTGTGTTTATAAGATGCAAAGCAATGTGTGCTCATGCTTCATTTGTAGAAAATCATGTTATTATTTCATATATCTTACTTTGATTATATACAGCTGCTCTGCTAACATGAAAACGACTGTCATATTTCCTAGTTCCTCTGAAAGCCGCCCTCAAGAGGCTCTGATTGGTCAGCTAACATAATGTGCTGTGATTCTTGAATCGGCTCCACGTCACCAGGTCACGTCACTACAAGCACGCGCTTTTGCACTGTGTAAACAGTTGCTGCATTAGACAGAAAATGAAGAGCACACAGCTGAGCTTCACGCCTGCTCTCTAAAATAAAATCTGACAAGTGTCTTTCACATATATTCGGAATAAGCCTGTGTAAGTATTATAAAACATTCACATATCTTTTACGAGTTGGTTATTTGAAATGTATAACGCACGGAAAGCGTCCACATAGAGAGACACTGCACGTGCCGGTTTGACGGATAAATATGAATTTGTAATTAAATTGTTAGCGTTGCCAAACAGCATTTCCCGTTGTTTACATCCTTGTTTTTGTCAATGCTACAACATACTGTTAACGCTAGAAACTGTAAATGTAATAGATCAATTTTACCAAATAAAAATACAGGTTGAGGCTCACAATCCACAGCTTCTTCGGTTAAGGGAGTTTTAACCGAATCCAGCATTGAACTGAGAGAGATTCTGCAAGTTCTCCTTTGTCAAATGCTAACTATATATATATATATTTATAATTCTCTGGAACATAATTACAATTAAACTGTGAGCACTTCTCGTTGTGTCGTGTCCTTTAGAAGCCCAAATACAGAAACAGAACAAGCTCTGTGGAAATAGCAGCGCTTATGCAGCATTTTAGCTTTATTTGCTACAACATAACAGCGCCTCTGGCCACGCCCCGTTGCTGTGCGGGGTGTGTGCACGTGGTGAATGTGTGCAACCTGTGAGTAACATGATCTCACTAGCCTGGATGTATTATAGTGGACCACCCTTTTAAATTTATTACTAATATCATCATACACTACGGACAATTCAGCCTACCTAATTCACCTGTACCGCATGTGTTTGGACTGTGAGGGAAACCGGAGCATCCGGAGAAAACCCACACGAGTGCAGGGAGAACATGCAAACTCCACACAGAAACGCCAACTGACCCAGCCAAGGCTCGAACCAGCGACCTTCCAGCTGTGAGGCGACAGCACTACCAACTGCGCCACTGCGTCACCCCAATATTATTTCATTTTATATTAAAAAGCTCATGTAATTGGGCCACATAAGATAAACAAAGTGCTGTAATTTAAAATGGTAAATTTATATTTAATCAATCAAACAGTTGCTGGTAGTCAAAGACTTACATTGTCAATTAATTAATTGTCTATTTTTAAAAATGACATGCTTAAGATTGTTAATGGTTGGTGGTTATTTAAAAAAGCATTTTCTCAAATTAAAAATGTATTTAGACCTATTTTGTTATCATTCTGTGTCTGTGTGTGTGTAGCTATAGGACATTAACCCAACCACCACCCTCCCTAAATCTTTTACAATTCGACCACTCACTATAATAACCACTCGACATTTCACATCCTGCAATGTGATTATTGCATGTGCGCACATTGTGATATCGATGCTGAAACGATATATCATGCAACCCTTGTACAAACTATCAACCCAATCCTATCCCTGAACCCAAACCTTACTGGAAACAGTGTACATCCTTGTGTTATTCCCCTTGTTGGGAAAGAGAGAGGTATGGAGGTCCGAGTGAAGTGTCTAGCCTGGCCTTAGAATGCTCCCCCCATTAAGTAGATATTGTTTTGTTTTTTAATTGGTGGGGGGGATGCTGAAGTTGTAAGATAATGAAGGTCGAACGAGCTTGATATTTATAGGGGTCTGGTCTTATGCTGACTGGATAATAGAAAGATTGTCAGTGATGGATTAGAATGGTCAACATCTGTGCGCATGATTAGAATGGTCAACATCTGCACATACTCCTACCCAAAATTTGTTTATAAATTATTACCTGTGATAAACATGTAATTTTACTGATATGCCACAAAAACATGCACACACACACACACACACACACACACATGCACGCACACACAGACACACACCCTGGAGCAGTGGGCAGCTTTTTTTCCCTTTTTCCTCAGCACCTGGGGAGCAGTTGGGGGTTCGGTGCCTTGCTCAAGGGTCTCACCTCTGCCATGGTATTGAAGGTGGAAGAGAGTGTTTGTACATTCACTCACACCTACAATCCCTGGCAGTACTGAGACTCAAACCTGCAATCTTTGGATCACAGTTTCGACGCTCTGACCAGCAGGCCACAGATGCATAGTAGTGCTCGAACTGGATGCGATTTCTAGTGCCTCAAGATACATAAACCAAGTAGTGCATACACTTGAAGCTGTTATGCAAGAACTACATAGGATACTATACTTTATCACTATACTATACACCAGGGGTCACCAAACTTGTTTGTGGTGGCCCGGTGTCTTGCAGAGTTTAGCTCCAACCTTAAACATACAAACCTGATCAGGCAAATAAAGGTCTTACTAGGTATACTTGAAACTTCCAGGCAGGCAAGTTTGAGCTAAACTCTGCAGGGACAGCAGCTTTCCATGACTGATATTGGTGACCTCTGCTATCCACTATTATACTTTATCGACATGGATGGATAGGTGAAATGACAAATAGCCACCCACAAATAGTCTGTAAATAAAGAATCAGGCTGTCTTTGAGTTGGATTCCAGTCCAATTGCAATCCAATTTTTTATGCGCTTCACTTGCTAACCTCCCTCCATTTTGTTCCAATGAATGTAGGTCATTGATTACATTAAACAAGTGTCCACTACTGTCTGAAAGGGTTTAAATGGAATGCCCTAAACCCGGGGTGCCCAAACTCGGTCCTGAAGGGCCGGTGTCCTGCAGATTTTAGCCCCAACATACCTCAATACACCTGCATAGATGTTTCTAGAAAGCGTAGTAAGAGCTTGATTAGCTAGCCCAGGTGTACCTGACTGGGGTTGGAGCTAAAATCTGCAGGACACCAGACCTCCAGAACTGAGATTGGTGACCTCTGCTATACACTATTATACTTTATTGACATGGATTGATAGGGGAAACAACAAACAGCCACCCACAAATAGTCTGTAAATATAGAATCAGGCTGTCTTTGAGTTGCATTCCAGTCCAATTCCAATCAATTTTTTATGCGCTTCACTCGCTAACTTCCCTCTGTTTTGTTCCCATAGATGTAGGTCATTGATTACATTAAACAAGTGTCCACTACTGGTGGCACATCAGAAAGGGTTTAAATGGAATGCCCTAAACCAAGGACGCTTCTAGAAAGCCTAGGGGGGTAGGGGGGTTGTGGTGTTATGGTGGTCGCAGACGAAAGTGAATAACAGGGGTTGGGGGGCGTTGTTTCGCGGACAATATTGACGGACAGCTGTTTTTGTTTGTCAGCTTTGCCTTTAATGAAAGAATGACTAAACTTTTACAACTCAATACAATGTTTCGTGTAAATATTTACATTTTGTGGTAAGTATCATGTAAAACTTCTTTAGAAAGTACATCCAGGTGGTTGTATTTGCAGAATAAAGCCCTTCAGACTTCACATAACAGCCCTCTGCCGTTGCTGCCATCTTGAGGCTGAATAATATGTAGATTAATGTATTCTCCATTCAGCTGTTTTGACTCTTTGGCGCCATCTTGTGACTAAGTAATACATAGGATAGTGCAGGACCAATCTAGGCAAATGACGATCGTGCCGCCCTCATGGTGTTCATGCCACCATTACGCAACTGAAGAGAGAGGGGGGTTCGTGTCGCGTAAGAAAGCGTAGAGTGGAGGGGGCGGGTGGCGTTGGTATGGTGGTCACAGACAAAAGTGAAGATCGGGGATGGGGGGGCGCTGTCTTGTGGACGATAGTGACAGACCTCTGTTTTTGTTTGTCAGCTTTGCCTTTAATGACAACATGACTAAACTACAGCAAAAAGAATGAGAGACACAATAGAATACAATAATACAAAATATACTCCTCATCATGCAATAACATGGAAGTTTTGTCAGCAGCTGCAGTCCAGATCTTTAATGTGCACATTTGTACCAGTTCACTTGAGCCGTGGATAAAACATTATTATGTCCTGAAGTTGTACCAACCACTTGCACATGTCCAAGTTATGTGGAGGAAGCTAATGTTGTGCTAACAGTTGTTTGGCTGAGGTTAAGCCAGCCAGCCAAACAGCTTTTTGTAGCTTTGGTAAGAGTCAAGGCAGAATCATCACTGAGTAATAATATGGAAAGAATCACCGGTACATGATATTCAGTCATTTTAGGTTTTGTCAGCAGCTGCAGTCCAGATGTTTAATGTACACATTTGTACCAACTCGAGCCATGGATAATTCCAACATCATAATGTCCCGAAGTTGTATCAACCACTTGTATGTGTCCAAGTTATGTGGAGGAAACGTGCTAACAGTTGTTTTGCAGAGGTTAAGCCAGCCAGCAAAACAGCTTTGGTAAGATTCAACGTAGCATCATCACTTAGTAATAAAATGGAAGGATTCCCCGGTACAGGATATTCAGTAATTTTCGATATGATAACACTGACCTTATTCCAAATAGTTTGCACTGCTGTAATCTGTTTTTAATGCCTAATGTTAGATTTGGTATAATTTTGACAACAAGGTAGTCAGACATCAAATCAACTGTTGTTATGTTTTAAAGAGAGCTCAGGGTATCTTATGCACCCCGGATCACCCATTGTACACCGAAAAAAGTGTTGCATGCAAAACTGTTGCAAACAATTTATTTGTGTTGAATCTAAACAAACAAATTAAATTAAGTAATGTTCAACTTAATTTGTTTGTTTAAATTCAGCCCAAATAAATTGTTTACAACCACTTAACGTAAAAAAAATTGAGTAAATCCAAGGAATCATCTTTGAATAATTTTTTTCAGTGTACTCTGTTACAGCTGCTGCCATCAGGACGTTGTTTTAGAGTTCCTATTTGCAGGACAAACAGAATTCGAAACTCTTTTATAATGGCGGCATTAGGTCATCAATTGAGTCCAGAAGGGAGGGAGATGCTTCTAAAAAATGATGTATTGTATGTTGTGTGGTAATATTTTGGTAATGTGTACATGGAACTTCACCTGTGTTACGGCACCTTGCTGCAATTTAAGTTTCCTAAATGGGATAATAAAGTTAAGTTGATGTGTTTTTGATGTTATTTATTAAGAGGGGCCTGACTCTCCTCTATTTCACACCCTGTACACATTTAAACAAACTAATTAAATTGAGTAATGTTCAACTTGGCGTCACGATGGCGCAGTGGGTAGCATGATCACCTCACAGCAAGAAGGTCGCTGGTTCAAGCCTCGGCTCATTCAGTTTGCATTTCTGTGTGGAGTTTGCATGTCCTTCCCGTGTTTATGTGGGTTTTCTCTGGGTGCTCTGGTTACCCTCACAGTCCAAACACATGCAATATAAATGAATTGGGTAAGCTAAATTGGCCGTAGTGTATGATTGGTGGCACGGTGGCCCAGTGGTTAGAACTGTTGCCTCACAGCAAGAATGTCACTGGTTCTAGTCCTTACTAAGCCAGCCAACGTTTCTGTGCAGAGTTTGCACTTTCTCCCCGTGCTCATGTGGGGTTCCCCGGTTTCCTCCCACCATCCAAAACATGCAACTTCAGTTAATTGACTAATCCAAAACGGCACCATAGACATAAGTAGTTATCTCTTAGGAGCAATCACTATCTGTTCATTAGCTACTACAGCAGGGAAGTTCTCGAGATCTACCTGAGCTCAAACTCCCCTCTCGACCTGTAAACGGGAGGGAGCCCCGGGCTCGAGGATCTTATGAGCTCAGGGCTCTCTCCCGGGACAGCATGCCAAACAAGTATTATAATCAATCATCAGCTAAGTGTGAACTCTTGAAAATTTGTTTGTTTAAAGTCAGCCCATATCAATTGTTTGCAACCACAAAAATGTAGTAAATCCAATGAATCATTTTTTTACTATACCTGTGATTCTAGAATGAGCTGAGTGCATGTGCTGAAGTTTGTGCTGTTGTTGATGAGCCGCTGTTGTCTGTTTTTGTCTGCAGGGGGAGCTGTTAAGCCCGTGCCGCTGTGACGGCTCCGTGCGCTGCACTCATCAGCCGTGTCTGATCCGCTGGATCAGTGAAAGAGGCTCCTGGAGCTGCGAGCTCTGCTACTTCAAGTACCAGGTCCTGGCCATCAGCACCAAGAACCCACTGCAGGTAAAGTTCCGGCTGAGGGATCTGGGTCAGGCTGCGCTGCGCTATTTATAGACATGTACAGTTAAAGTCAAAATTATTAGCCCTCCTGTGAATATTTTATTCTTTTTCAAATATTTCACTAATTATGTTTAACAGAGAAAGGAATTTTTCAAAAGTAATTCCTATAAAGATTTTTTCTTCTGGAAAAAGTCTTATTTGTTTTATTTCGGCTAGAATAAAAACAGTTTTTAGTTTTTCTAAAAGTCATTTTAAGGTCAATATTATTAGCCCTCTTAATCAATATTGTTTTTCGATTGTCTACAGAACAAACCATACAATAACTTGCCTAATTACCCTAACTTGCCTAATTAACCTAGTTAAGCAGGGGTCTTAAACTTAAATTGGCGGGGGGCCATATCAGTGATTAACAATTCATTGGTGGGCCGCTTTAACATTCAAGCACAACAAAAAAGGGGAAACCTGATGTAATTGATGCTCTTCCCCAGAGTATATGCAGTCAAAGCTCCTTCTTTTTGTTTCTTATTGTACCTATTGAAGAATTAGTTTAAATTACTATCAAAATACGACAATTTCATCATAGGCATAATAATATTTATTATAATAATAATAATATTATATTTATTATTTATTATTAACTTCTGTCCCAATCAATTGTTGCTTAACCAAAAGTTGACTAATGCACTAAAAAGTTGACTAATGCACATTTTTATGCAAATCTTAATAGGCAAACAAGAAAAATCTATTAAATGAGACCATTTGGATCGAATATTAGCAAAATGATTATATCTGCACCACCATCATAACGTGTAAGCCATGGAGATGTGTTTGTACAACACAATACGGTGGTATAATTTTACTTATAATTAAATGACGCTTGAATATTTACAAAAATACAGCTTAAGTAAAAATAGAGCAGTTACGGACATACATTTCAATGTTTAAAACAGCCCCAGAAATAATCTTCATGTGCGTTACTCTTGTCCGCACGCTGAAACTGAAAGTAACCCGAACGTATAGTGCAGTACTTTAAATGTCCAGTAGGTGGGGGGGAGGGGGTCAAAACCACAAGTGGCTATATTCGACTGCACAACAATGATAGTGATTCAAAAATATATGCTTTAGGGGCCGAATCTCATTATATCTTTGATGTCAGTAGCAGGCCGGAGGGAGGAGGAGGGCGGGCCAGCACTTTGAGACCCCTGTAGTTAAGCTTTTAAATGTCACTTTAAGCTACATACTAGTGCCTTGAAAGATATTGAGTTAAATATTATGTGCTGTTATCATGGCAAGATAAATGAAATCAGTTATTAGAGATGATTTATTAAACGATTATGTTTAGAAATGGGTTCTTTCTGTTTAACAGAAATTGGGGAAAAATGTACAGGAGGGCCAATAATTCTGACTTGAACTGTAGAGTACAGTGTGTTTTTGCGCTGTGTGTTTCAGTGGCAGGCCATCTCTCTGACGGTGATCGAGAAGGTGCAGATTGCCGCCATCATCCTGGGCTCACTCTTCCTCATCGCCAGTATCTCGTGGCTGGTCTGGTCTTCTCTCAGCCCGTCTGCCAAGTGGCAGCGCCAGGACCTGCTCTTCCAGATCTGCTACGGCATGTACGGCTTCATGGACATCGTGTGCATAGGTGAGAAGTCCAGTGTGGTTATGATGTTTAATTAATACTTATTAATTAGTGAATATAATGGCTCAGTGGTTAGCTCTCGCCTCACAGCAAGAAGGTCGCTGGTTTGAGTCTCGGCTGGGTTAGTTGGCGTTTCTGTGTGGAGTTTGCATGTTCTCCCTGTGTTGGTGTGGGTTTGTTCCGGGTGCTCCGGTTTCCCCCACAGACCAAAGACATGCGCTATAGGTGAATTGGGTATGCTAAATTGTCCGTAGTGTATGTGTGTGAAACATAATGTATGTATGTTTCCCAGTGATGGGTTGCAGCTGGAAAGGCATCCATTGCATAAAACATATGCTGGATAAGTAAGCAGTTCATTCCGCTGTGGCGACCCCAGATAAATAAAGTGACTAAGCCGAAAAGAAAATGAATGAATGAATAAATTATTGAATTGGATGGCACGGTGGCTCAGTGGTTAGTACTGTCACCTCACAGCAAGAAGGTCACTGGTTCGAGTTCTGGCTGAGCCAGTTGACGTTTCTGTGTGGAGTTTGCATGTTCTCCCCGCGTTCGCCTGGGTTTCCTCCGGGTGCTTCTAGCAGACATGTGCTATAGGCTAATTGGTTAATATAGGTTAATAAACTAAATTGGCCATATGTGTGTGTGTGTGTGTGTGTGTGTGTGTGTTTGTGAATGCGAGAGTGTATGGGTGTTTCTCAGTGTTATGGGTTGTGGCTGGAAGGGTATCAGCAGCGTAAAACATATGCCAGAATAGTTGGCGGTTCATTCTGCTGTGGCGACCCCTGATAAATAAGATACTAAGCCGAAGGAAAATGAATGAATGAATAATTATTGAATAAATAATGATAAATTATTTTTCATTTGTTCAATCATTAGCCCCTTTCAAACAATGATACCGGTAAATATCCGGAAAATAACCAGAAAGACTTTACCGGTAAATTTAAAAAAAGTACTGATCACACAGGCAGAGGAAAAGAACAGAAAAGAGCATTCACACATCGATTCCAAAATACCGGTATATTCTGACATCATTAACCAGAAATGAGCTCTAAACGACTGCGCTTGCATTTGTAAACATAGAAGGGGTCGGGCTTTTGTTGATAGTTGATGGTATATAATATGTGTGTGCTGGCGCTCACCGGAGCACTCCTTCAATTCACATGCACACGTGTCAAGCAACTAAAGCAGAGCTTGAAGGTAAACAAACAGTGGTTTATCAAAAGCATTTTATCGATAATTATTTACACACTTGACATTAGGAAGGAACAGAAATGTTATCCGACTAACATATAGCAGCTAAATGTGTCTGAAAAATATTCAAAGGCTTTTATTTTCATAAACAGCATGGATGTGAATGCATCTGAATGTTCTGATTGGCTGGAGTAAACACTCACATCAGTGTGTTCTACACGTGAACGCGCTCTTTCCGGCAATCTTCCTTCTGCATTCACACAGAGCAGCATTCCAGCAAATTACCGGTAATGATACAATTTCTCTTTCCGGAAAATTGCTGGAACGAATTTAACAGTATTTTCAAAAATGGCCTATTCACATATGATCCCTTTTACCGGCAGTTTTTCGGAAAGGTCTGTACGTGTGAAAGGGGCTATTATTATTACTACTTAATTATGTAACTATAATTTACTTGATAACTTAACAATACAGATGAAATTGACAATGTTTTTTAGCCCAAAACTGGAAACTTTCTCTTGTTTTGTCTGTTCGTTTACATGACGACATCATTTTTTAATGCTTGGAATCTGAAAACGGGTTTTACAGTGGATGTTTTTGAAAAGGTTTATGGTCAAGTCCCAACACCCAAAAACGAGAGTCTTTAAAAACATCATAAGATTGCATAGTATGTGTTTACAAGAGTAAGGATTACCGGCGAACATGAACTACATTGTAAAAAATGCTTGGTCCCACACAGTTCATTCATGTTTTCCCAACCCAAATCGATTAACTTAAAAAAATTTAGTAGACTGAACATAAAACAATTAATGTGTCTCAATAATTGTGTTTTTTCAGTTGTATGTATGTAATTAATGACACACATTCACCTCTAACCCCTCTCAGGCCTTATAATCCACGAGGGCTCATCCGTGTACAGAATCTTCAAGCGCTGGCAGGCTGTGAATCAGCAGTGGAAAGTATTGAACTATGAGAAGTCGAAGGACTTGGGCGACCCGGTGAGCTCCAGCAGTAAGGCTGGGGGCCGTGGCTCTCGCAGTAACCCTCACGGCCTGGCCAGCAGCAGCAGGGGCGCGCAGCGGGTGCGCAGGTTAAGGACTATCCTCAACCACCACTGCGGATACACCATCCTGCACATCCTCAGCCAACTGCGGCCCAGCGACCCGCGCCTCGCCACCGCCACCAACCGCGAGGTGGTCATGCGGGTCACCACCGTATGAGACGCCAACAAACACACAACGCTATCTCACAGAAATTCGTAACTTTTGATTTAGTGGCTAATTCGTGTGATCTCATTCGTATGATTTAGTACGATTTGCTCATCCCCCAATGATGGTTGGGTTTAGGGGTGGGGCTTGAAGCCACGCCTCCTTTTAAAAATCGTACATTTTCATCCAAATGACTAAATTAGCCACTAAACTGACAAAACGTAAAATAGTTACGTTTCGTCGTGAGATCAGGCTGGCGTTTCAGACTCCAAGCGCCTTTTCCAAGAGGATTTTCCTTGCATTGCAACAGGACTGCAGACGGACAATGCGTAAGACATTGGTTTCTATTGGCGAGACTGGTGATCTAGCTACACTATTGCATTTTTAAGTTTGATCTCCTCTCGCCCGGTGTTGTTTTTTTTAAATCGCTATCGATTTTTAAAAGCGCTTTGATTTTCTAAGGGAGAATGGTTCGATGTATTATGGCGACTCATTCCGGACCTGTTTGTTGTAAATGATGTTTACGAATGCTTCTGACCATAACCAAACGATCACGACACAATAACCAGGTGAAGCCAGAAATGTTACATACGAAAAACTATTATCGAAAGGGGAGGGTGCAATAAGACATAATAAGATTATACAGAGAACAAAAAGAAAAAAAGACGTAAACGTTTCAAAAAAGAATTTGATCTTCTCTGCAATAAAGATACCTGTAAATTTTACAGTGACCTTTGCATGAGGGTGTAGAGTTTTATGCCTCCTCGAACACATGGACATGATGAGTTTTGTTTTATTCAGAATGGTGCTCGTTTGAATAAACACTACTATTCATCTGCTGTTTGTGAAATGCATCGTAACACAAAAGGCTTTTGTTGGATCTAGGTGGGTTATTCTTACTAATACGCATCTGTACGATACTGCTTTGTTTGCTGGTTGGAGCGAAACCTTTAAGCAGTCGCTCAATCGCAAACTGAGCCTGCTTTTGAATGTGAACCGCAGTCGTTTTTACCATATAACACACAAGTCAGCATTTGATTAGTATGCAAAGAGCAGACAATAATCACGTATTGCATTCGTTTCTCTTTTAAGTTGCAGACGGTTACGTTCAATTGACTACGGATAAATTGTGCATCTACACTGTACAAAATATCTGTAAATTACCAGTTTTTTGTGCTTCATGTTTTTATTTTTGTTTATTTCTGCTTTTAAACTGCATTATGGGAGCTTGATCTTTCTTCCAACAAATTTTAACCTTGAAAAGTTTGAAAAAAGTGACTTTTATTAACATTTTTAATAGTTTAAAGTGATTTATTGTTTGGGTTGCTGCTGTACATTATGTTACAAAAACCTTGTAATAAACTGCCAGCACATTTTACGGTAATTTTACAGACTCATTTCTCTTTATATATTAATTCTTATCCATTATATCATTTCAAACTACTAAAATGTCAATAAAAGTCACTTTGTTACACTGTAGAGCTGAATTTACAACATCAAAAGTTGACAAAGCAGAGTTCAATGTCCCATAATGCAATTCACAATCGCAAATAAATGGAAAACACCTGCGAATCACAAAATATGGAAACTGTTCATTAAAGGTGCAGTAGGTGATATGCCAAAATACTAACCGGTTAGCATAAAATCTTTGAAACACAGTCATTCACATGCCGTCCAAAGCCACGCCTCCTGAAACACAGCCACGCCTCCTGGAGCCACGCCTCCTGAAACACAAACACACGCAAGATGACAGCAGACAACCCATTAGATCATGTCATTTGTTACAACCTCTGAAGTTAGTCTAGGGTAAAAGGAATAACATTTAAAGGTGTGGTAATTTTACAATGTGAGGGTGTAAGCAAAAGACACTAACAACAGAACTGGGGGAAAAAAAAAAAGTGATTTAATGTACAAAAGTGAAAACCAGAATAATGACCAAATATTAATACAAAAAAGAAATATTTACAATAACAAAAAAGAATGTAATAAAGTAGCAAGTTCAAACAAGGTATCAAACAAAAATTAGTTCAACTCAAGAGTAAGGGGACAATTGTGAAGCCAAACAAAAGAAAGAAATATAACAAAACAATTCGAACTCATGAATAACCCCTTTCCTCGCTAGAAACATATGCAAATAAAATATGTCTTCAGTGCCGTGCGCTGTATTCCTCCCTATACTCAACTGTAGAATAAAAATAAAACAAGAATGGCGTTCACCTCTTACCTGATGTCTTTAATAATACATTACCTACGTGTTTGCAAAATGGAAGTCATACAACATCTTCCCTATCCACCTTACTCTGAGAAAAGAATGAACTTGATGAGAATGAACTCAGTATTGACGGGAAAGAGCTGGGCCAAAAAGTTACAAATCAAACAAATCAAAATAAAAATGTACAAAAATCACAAAGTTCTCAAAGTGGGTAAAAGTAATGCAAAACAATTTTACCCAAACAAAAGTTAAACAAAAACAATGAAAAACTAAATCCTGTCAGCAAAAACGAGATCAAAGGAAAAAAGCGCTCTCCCTCTGCTCTTCCTGACGTCCTTTTTATATAACCATGCCACCCCGCCCAATGACGATGGACCGGTCTTCTGACCAATCAGCTGTCATGAAGGCGGACCTAACAGAAATGACAGGCATGAAGAGAGCCAGGGAGATAGAAGGAGAGAGAGATAGAGCGCAAAATTACAATCAATATACGGCTCTGGGATTAACACATTCATCGGTTAGAAAACTTTACAGTACTTTATAATACTACAATTTCGAATGAAAAACTGGATTATATATAGCACGTTTACAGTTATGCAGTTAGCAAGCGAAACTTGTCATAATATACAATATTTCATTCAAGCAGGGATCGCTGGTCTCACTCTCTCATGGGCTTTGTCCTAAAGCGACTACTGCATGCTTAGTGGTTGGCCGGTGGCGTGCAGAAAATACACTTATTACTAAGCCATACTGGCATGCTATTTTAGAGTGAATATTCAGAGTAGCATGGTAAAAAACATAGGGAGCGTGTCACAGCTGTCATTGTTCAAAAATGAACCAATGTGAATAAAAACCAACTTCAGCTCAGTAAATCAGGCTAGATGGAACAGTGCTATGTACTGATGTTTTGTTGTTAAACTAAATCAAAATCTATATTATCGATGCTGTAAAAGGTCTCTTATGAAATTGAAAATGGTCACATCAATCTATCACCAGAAGATTTCAGTGGCTGAACAACACTTCTGTGCATATAACCCATTCGTAACACAACAAAATCTGAACAAGCTTTGCGTGACTAAAATACTTTAAAACAGAACATTACCTGTCTAAGAGAAATACTTCAGCCTTGGTGTTGTCCTTCCTCCAGTGTGCAAAAGTAACTCCAATATGGATTCAGGATTTGAAAAAGTTTTGATTAAGCATTTGTTTTTACCGCATTTGTGACTGTCTCGTGACCGTGGCGTGTGTGCACCCAGCAATATTTAATTGGATGAAAATATTTTAGTCTTATGCCTTACCCAGAATATAAAAATACATATAAACACATTTAGATCATTTACAATCATTACTATTGGACTGTGAACAGACTGTCAACCAGCACAACAAAAATGTTTCTGATGACAATCACCTACTGCACCTTTAACAGATATTTGCTTTTTGCTTTTGGGTGTTTCCCAGTAATGGGTTGCAGCCGTAAGGGCATCCGCTGTGTAAAACATTTTCTGGAATAGTTGGCGGTTCATTTCACTGTGGCGACCCCTGATTAAAGCAGCATAACGAACTGTTTGCATCAATTGGAAACTTCATTTTTTTTTTTCGTTTTGTGATGCAGTTCCTAAAGAAATGGAATATTAAATCAGCAAAGAGTGGGCGTGGCTTGTTTTTTATACTGCGAGCTGATTAGATGTAGTAAAGTAGGCATTTCATTTGGAGAGTTATTAGACACCTCCAGTCTTCACCATTTCTGTTTGTTGTCAAAACTGACAGAAGGAGGGGCGTGGTTAAGTATGTTAGCCACGCCCAATACCTCAGATAGACATAATGGCTGCGTCTGAAACCGCCTACTACTCAGTAAGTACTGCATTTGAATTTAAACATACTACTCGGCCGTTAAGCCGCCTTTCTACTGCACACGACATTTGGACAAGACTGTAGGAATACGCCCCCTTGTGGCAGTCGCACAGAATTTTCAGTTCAGACGCGCACCTTGGGAGAGAAGCTGTCCTCACAGTGCCTGAAATAAAGGAGTGCAAAAGCAAGAGCCATTATTCTCTGTGCATTCACCATGGTTGAATGAATGAATGAATGAATGAATGAATGAATGAATGAATGAATGAATGAATGAATGAATACTAGAAACTCATCTGACCGCAACTCTTAAATTCTTACATTTATGAATAGAAATGTTTTTTTTTAATAGAGACTTTTTCTAATTAAAAAAATAACCAAAAAAATAGTATTTCTCATCTCACGCACACGGACCTACTTGGACAACACTGGAATACATCACATCCGGTCGGCCGGTCACATACGGTCTAGTCGCACTAGTCAAATACTTCCACGGATCTGCAGCTCAATTAGACTCAGAATTTTGCACATACGGAGATGATCGGAACTCCACGCAGCTCCCGGACTACTCTCCATTGGAAATGAATGACTTCCGGTCTGTCGCTTGTCGTTTGTCTGTCGTGTGCAGTGGAAAGGAAGCTTTAGAAAAGTACGTTCTGTACATTATGAATGTAAGAAGTATGAATGGAATTTGGACGCACTACATCCACAATTTTGTCATGGTCACGTGACCTACCTGCGTCAGTTGCGTTGCTTCATTTCCATTCATGAATCCTCTCGCGGGGCATCATAGGATAGCGCAGCATGCATGGGATGCGCACTTCAGAATCTCGCTGGAAGTAGTAGGTTATCCAGGGACTTCCCAATTCACATACTTATACTACACCCTAAAAGTATGTATTTTTTTGTGAAGGAAAAGTACACATATTTGAGTGTGTAACAGAAGAGTATGCAAGCTTTTGGGACATACTACTTACTCGTTAACAGATCGTTGTGTTGCTTAGTTACGAGCCCTGTCAATCATCCACACATCATCCACATTTCTTTTATATTTAATTCTCTACCTTGGAGAAGCAGCAGCAGCAGGTTAATCTCCCATTCACGAGTCTTTCATGCAGAGAAATCTCCTCAGGTGTTTGGATAATTCTGCATTCAGACGTTAATGTCCAAACACGTCTTTATATAAGTTCAGTATTGCTGTTGCAGATGAAATATAACACAGAAAACATGATTAAAACATGTTCCAGTGGGCTAGATATTAATTAACAGTCATACAAACATCTTTACAGAAGCCTCTCTACTTGACGGTTGGTCTTGCGCATCCATCATGTTTGTAGTTTGTTTACACTTTTCACCCGCATTTGTAGTTCTAATGGAATTCACGTCCAACGAGCAATGTACTGTGGGCAATATCAGCGGTTAGAGTATGGACGCTTCTACACTTCAAGTTTTTACCGGAAATAGTAAACCATACGGGAACCTTTGGTATACTCTTTTCAACATACTACCATTTGGGACATACTAATTCTACTTTTAAATACTATTTAGGACGGATAGTATGCAAATTGGAGCACAATTCTATGAATTCTGTCGTACTTTTCGGCTTGCATATTGATTTTAGTGGACTGTGTAGTATGGAAGTATGCGGTTTCGGATGCAGTCTGAGAATTGATCTGAAAACAAACAGGAAGTGCATTTTCAGATTATAATTAAAAAATTACAAGGGCAAACTATTTTGTTTTTCTTAATGGCATGCACAGATGAATTGTTCACAAAACTAGCAATGTGAGCTAACAAAATCAATATGGCTAGTTTTGATTTCATGTGTACTTTAAGGGGACTTTGGTGCACTGTATATAACAGGTGTGATGTCTTTCATATGATGTAATAACATACAGTAGACTTTAGCGCATCATGGCTCAGTGTTGAGCTGTTTTTACCCTCAGGTACAGGTACACTGGAGAGATCAGCTCTTGCGCTTGACGCTGCGTCTTGACCTTGATCCGGCTCAGCTTTGTTTCAGCTCTTCATGGATGATCCTCCAGGTCTCCTGGGTGCCAGTGTATCATTGGGCAGCTCTGGCAGAGGGCACAGCTCTCCGTCTGTCTTCACCTGGCAGATGTGTGTCAACGCCAGGAACCCACCGCGAGTGAGTCCTTCACAATGTCACACCACTGAAACATCCACACACACAACACACTACTGAGATTACCATTATTAGATTGTGTTTACAGGTATGCGTATGTATAGCTGTGTGTATTTCAGTATTTCAAGAAATTGTGATAATGAAAATGAACAATATTGATTTGGTCGGCACTTCAAAATATTGTGGATAATTATTTATTATTTATACTTTCTTTTTAGGAATATTCACAGTGGTGTTCATAACATTGATAAATACTTAAAGATTTCATTGGTTAATTAGCGTTTAATAGTGCAAACATGAACATTCTTTGCATGTTAATCTTGACTTTTACTACTGAACGATTATTTGACAACTATTTCTAATACTTTAACCCTGTGCAATAAGGCTTCAATAGTTAACAGTGGTTGAAAGAGTACTGAAAAATCATACTTAGGCAAAAGTACTATTACTTGATTAAAAATGTAGTGCAAGTAAAGTAAAAGTATATGTTGTAAACATTACTCAAAGTATGAGTAAAAAGTAGATCTTTCTAAAGTACTCAAGAGTAGTGAGTAGTACGCTGTGAAAAGCTGATGCATTTACATGTAATTTGTGGGTGTGTGTAATTGTAATATTCTGTAATGCATTTAGCTATTGCCCAGCAGGCACACAACGTCATAAGACGTTAATATTAGGTTAGATTTAGGTTGTGATGTGAGGTGACCAAAATTCAATGTCTAGCCAGCGTCTAAGGACAACGTTATTTCCATCACCAACAATGACATTAAATGACGTTAATATTTGTTTGATTTTAGATTGTGTTAGAAAGTGATTAAAATTCAACATCGAGCCAACATCTTAAACCAATGTCAAATACTGATATTTATTCATCAGGTGTAGCAACCAAAATCCCACATCTGATAGACATCATAGTGGTAACGTCCACACAATATCAAGCTGTAACATCGTTAGACGTTGATATTTGGTTAATTATAGGTTGGACATTGATGTTGGCCTGACATCAACCAGATTTTCATTTCCAAACAAAATGCAACGTCCCCACAATGTTGGGATACAACATAAATCTGACGTCATGTTGACGTCTCGTACCTGCTGGGTGTTTAAGGCCATTTTGGTCATCATACAGTAAACATCCGTCATCTTCTCATCAGTGACATGCATCTAAACAGTGTCTGGGTCAATGTGTGTAAAGATTTTGGACATCTTCTTGAACACTTTTAATGCTTCCAAACAGTTTGCTGCAATTATAAATCGCCCATGTCTTGAGGTAGTTCAGTATGATGTGATTTACCTTATATGTGTGATTTGATTGGACAGGCATCACAGGACTAATTTTCCAATCCCCATAGACAAGAAAAAATAAAGTAGTGACTGCAGGTTGAAGGAAAATAGTGGAGTAAAAGTACCGATACAGCACTAAAAATGTACCCAAGGGAAAGTAAAAGTACACATTTTTAAAACTACTTAGTAAACAGTCTCTGAGAAAAACTACTCAATTACAGTAGTTTGAGTATTTGTCATTTGTTACTTTACACCACTGATAGTTAACATTATTTAATTTAACTAAGCCCATGATGAAAACTACAAAAGCTCTTATTAATCTTAGCTGATGTTAATTTCTTAGTTAATGTCGAAACTTATCATATTTTAGTTATAATAGTTTATTAAATGGTGTTAATAACTAATAAAATTTCATTTAAATTCAATTAGCTGTAATAAATCTGGCCTTTACTTACTGTTGATTTGAATATGTTAACATTTACTTATAAGACTTTATTGTAAAATCTTAGCTATTTGTAATTTATAAATCATTTGCAGTTTAATTTGGCCTATAAAACAATACACTACATATATTTTTAGGTTAGTAAACCTGTTAAAGTAATCTTTTTGCAGCTTAATACTGTCATAATGTCGTAAATCCTGATAAAAAGAAGGAAATTGGAGACTATCAGGAGTCTACTTGGGAGTTGAAGATCCTGTTAGGTGTATTGCATAATATTTGGACTGGATGGAGAAAATGAGAATGTAGAAGTGAGCATGTTTCCTGAGATCATTCAGCAAAATAACAACTACAGTGCATCCGGAGAGTGTTCATAGCTCTTCACTTTTTCCACTTTTTTTTATGTTACAGCTTTATTCCAAAATGGATCAAATTAATTTATTTCCTCAACATTCTACACACAATCTCCCATAATGACAATGTGAAAAAATAATTTTTTTAATTGTTGTAAATTTATTAAAAATAAAAAACCTGAAAAATCACATGTACAGAAGTATTCACAGCCTTTGGCGTAAAGCTCTAAATTGAGCTCAGGTACTTTTTGTTAACACTGATCATTCTTAAAATGTTTCAGCAGCTTAATTGGAGTTCACCTGTGGTAAATTCAGTTGATTAGGATTGTCTCAAGGCACAAGCCTTACAGAAAAAAGTCTGCTGCTCTGAAAGTTCCAATGAGCACAGTGGCTTCCATCATCTGTAAGTGAAAGATGTTTGGAACCCCCAGGACTCTTCCTAAAGCTGGCCGGCCACCTAAGCTGAGTAATCAGAGGAGAAGGGCTTTAGTCAGGGAGGTGATCAATAACCCGATGGTCACTCTGTCTGAGCTCTAGCGTTCTTATATGGAGAGAGGAGAATCTTTCAGAAAGACAACCATCTGTGCTGCAATCCACCAATCAGGCCTGTATGGTCTCTTTGGAGTGAATGCCAGGTGTTACGTTTAGAGAAAACCAGGCCCGCTCATCACCAGGCTAATACCATCGCATGGTGGTGGCAGCATCATGATGTTTTTCAGCAGCAGGAACTAGAAGACTAGTCAGGATAGAGGGAAAGATGAATACAGCAATGTACAGAGACATCCTGAATGAAAACCTGCTCACGTTGACGGTTCATCTTCCAGCAGGACGATGACCCAAAGAACACCGCCAAAATATCAATGGAGTGGCTTCACAACAACTCGGTGAATTTCCTTGAGTGGCTGAGCCAGAGCCCAGACCTAAATCCTATTGAACATCTCTGGAGAGATCTGAAAATGGCTGTACACCATTGCTTCCCATCCAACCTGATAGAGCTTGAGAGGTACTGTGAAGAGGAATGGGCAAAAATTCCCAAAGACAGGTGTGCCAAGCTTGTGGCATCATATTTAAAAAGACTTGAGGCTGTAATTGCTGCCAAAAGTGCATCAACAAAGCATTGAGCAAAGGCTGTGAATACTTCTGTACATGTGATTTTTGAGGTTTTTTATTTTTAATAAATTTGCAACAATTTAAAAAAATCTTTTTACATTGTCATTATGGGATATTGGGTGTAGAATTCTGAGGAAATAAACTAATTTGTTCCATTTTGGAATAAGGCTGTAACATAAACAAATGTGGAAAAGTGAAGTGCTATGAATACTTTCTGGATGCACTGTATATCTGGATAATGTCTGTAATAGATCTTTTGAAATTCCACGATATTCCAGAAAGTCCATGACCCATGGGATCCCATTCCCTGCTTGCAATTATTTAAATTCCATGATCATCTTAAGCTTGTTTTTCAGTCTTTGGGAGTGTCTGCAGGTCTGAAATCTCTAAAATGCAGCCTTCTCCAGGGGTACCTCCTTCTGATTGAATTTCATAGGCGTGTTAGAAAATACATTAACTAATGAAACCTTTTCATTAAGTATTACTATTATTTTTATTAATAACTGTAAATGTATTGTTGAATAACATTAACAGTATTCAATTCACAAAGGACCGATCAAGTCCCAACCTGTTTGTAAAGGCATCATTTCTTTTAACACAAGTGCGAGTAAAGCCAAACTGGCTCTAAAAACGGCAGTGACAATGGATTATCACCAAAATACCTTCCCCTCTGAGAGATTATAAAAATAAACCCACAGCTATGAGTGTAGTAACAGCGAGAGCAGTTCATTCATCACTCAGCTGACGACTCTACACACACACACACACACGCACACAGAGTTCTGTATCTGTAACGTTTATTGTGAATTCATCTACCCTGCAACTTCAATTCACATGGTGAGAAAAACGGTAGAAACAGCCATCATTGCACCAAAGCCAAAAGCCCAAGACAAGCTCAGAACGACACAACTGATATGAACAGCTAACATGTTAAACACACCATCTGTTTAGATCTGTTATTTCACACACACGCCGTCCAAACCATCACCGTTTAGACATTACACAACAAATAACAAGAAACCGTCGTCACAATTCACACACACCGACAAATTCAGTCTCAAGTTATGAAGTCCACACGGCAAATACAACTTAAACAACTCTGAACACAAGTGCTGGAAGAGGAAACACAAAACTCTGAAGAGAATTAAGCCAAGACACTGCAGGTCAAATGGGTAAAAAAAGGAATAGATATCACCATATTTCCACAGCTGATTGATTACATGAAGAATTGCACACTTATGTTAATATACATATATGTAATATACATATATTTGTAGGTTTTTGAAAATGTTATGTTTGACTATGCAAATGAGGTCTAGTTAATATAAATACGAGCTAATTTTTAACATTCCTAGCACTAAAAAAAAATCAAAGAGTACACCTCATTTTGAAAACGAATATTTTTATCCATTTCTCAGTGAATATGGCAATGTATTTTGGTGTATTTGAACAAAATAGATTTTTCGAAAGAATATATTTCAAGAGTTCCCATTTAGATATGCTTGGCATTTAAAGCAGGTTTGGCATGCTGTCCCGGGAGAGAATCCTGAGCTCGGAGATATTTGAGTCCAGGGCTCCCGCCCAGTCAATAAGCATATCAGGAGATCCGAGATCAGGTAGGACTCGAGAGCTCCCCCTTTAGAAAAGGGGGAAAAAGGAGGAGATGGGGTGGAAGGGGGGATTCTTCCAAACGAAGATAGAGCAGTAGGGAGAAAACGATCCATTTATAGTAAACTAGGATCACTCTGATTGGATTATTACTGATTACAGATGAGCGGCCAGTCGTGCTCAATCATATCACATGCTCCTCTCGAAATTAGTTTATGAAACTTCACTTAAATAACATTTTAGTCACCCAATATCTTTAGAAATAGAAAGATGATACATTTAAATTCATGCGAAATATTGAAAAAAAAAAATAAACTACAAAATTAACAATTTTAAACAATTTTTGTTTCTTTTAAAAAAAATTTTATTTAATATTTTTACCCTGACATATATATTTGTTTTAATTTTGGACCATTATCGCAAGTTATTTTGTTAGATTAGCTCTAGATTTGGCTTAATACTGATGTATATGCACAAATATTTAAATTTTAAAGCTTCCTATAGAAAATATGAATTTAAATGAGACATTTGTGAGGGGTGTACTTATATACGTTGAGAACTGTATGTCAGAAATGACTGCAAACTGTACAATTTCTGGTAAATTTACGGAAAGTTTCCAGAAAGTTTAAGCAGAAACTTGATAAGGGAATTTTTGGAAATTTTCCAATTTAGAAACTTACTTGAAATGTATCGTAATTGACAAGAATTAATTAGAAATTTGGGGAAATGCTTATAAATTGCCCCATATATAAATATAAATTTTAAGGATGCACCAAATTTTTAGGTAGGACTGGGCGATTTGGCCTACAATCCAAATATCAATTGAACATTTTAACTTTATGATTAATGAATGATTATTTTATTTTATTTATTGCCCTTATGCCTCATTCAGACTAGCAGCGACTTTGTAGCTGCCTGTCACTCTGGGTGCCGACCTGCTTCAAACGCAGGGATGTGTAAGTATATACAGCACGAATACAACCGGCCTCTGAGCGAGCTGAGAGAGGATCACGTGAGCTCTACTGGTGTGTTCCTGTTGGCTGATGCTCAAGAAAGTCGCTCTTCATTTGCATAAAGTTGAAGGATTCTCAATTTTGTCTGTAAAGTTAAAGAGCATAGAATCACCAAGAGGCGACACTCTAGTGCGATTTGGGAAACCGCTAGATGCCACAGCGGCCATTTTGGAATGAAAATTCTAATAGAACAACAGCATAAGTCTGTAAAATAAACTATTAAAAGTGCTGATGATTGTGATAGTAAGTGTTGTATTGTCGTCTTTTAGGTTGTATCTCAGCGTTAATGCGCTTTTTAAATAAATAAATAAAAAACAAAGCAGCAGCTTGCCATCGCGACATCAATGAGATCCAGTGGACGGCCGATCGCTTTCACTCCAAAATGGTGGAATCGCAGGGCTGCTGCTGGGCACTGCTGTTGCGATGGAACATTCTATTGAGTGTCGCCTCTTGGTCATTCTAAGCTCTTTGGTAAAGTCTTGATCGGATATGCGGCCGGCCGCATAATAATTAACATTTTTACAGTACTGTGACTGTTGGGTATAGAGTTAGGGTTGGGGGTAGGTGTTAAAAACTAAAATTTATTGGGTACTTTAATAGATAACATAATAAATACTAGGTACAACTGCGGTTTATAAAATACAATAAAAAGGAAATTTAATAAATAATATAAATAATTCTCGTTAACTTCTGGCCGCAACCATATTTGATCTAGCAACAACCAAATTTGTCGCGTGCCTCGACACACCCACCTGGTCGCTAACAGTTGCTGTTGCTCGTGTAAACGGAGGTCGCCGAAAGTCACTCACTCTCTGTTGAAATGAACGGTCGCTTGACGCTTTGTGTGAATGAGGCTGTATAGTTTACTGACAAGTTTTCTACAGTAAATATACTCTATATTTAGTATCTCTTCTTAATGAAATAACTCTTGTATATCCTGTAAATAATATTTCAAACTGTGCATTTCTTGCATCTTCTATAAAGAAAAATTTTATGTAAATAATGATTTTTACGCAATGGAAAATATGCCGCTCGAGGCACTCTGGCGCAGCTTCCAATCACCATCAATGTAGTGCAAAGTAAGGCTGAAGAATGGGTCCCTCGTCCTATTTGAGCAGAGATCAGATGTGGCTGCAGAAGTAGAAATCAGCCTCAGCCTTGCTGATTTACACTTTCTGTGTCGAGTAACCGTGACCCACGTTGCGCGTTACTCTTCGCGCTGCCCACACCCATCACCACTAATAAGCTGACCAATCACAGAGCTTACGCTACGCATTGTTGCGATGTGTGGTTACATTTTTTTGAGAGGTGCACATCAGCGTTGGCATTAGCCACGGTGAGGGTTATGCACCTGCGTGAAGGCTGCACCAGACCATTCGTGTGCGCTCGATGCAAAAGAATAAACCAGCCTTAAAAGAGCGGGGTCACACGACCCCACTTGCGGTAGGGAAAGTCATTTAAAAATTAGATCAATTATAAGTTCTAAATGTCGATTTCGATTACTTTTCGATTAATCGCCCAGCCCTAATTTTCAGTTTCCTGCTGAATGTGAAAAATGGAAATCAGGACAGTTGTACTTAGTATACTTCTTCCTGGGACTTGAAATAAATAGTAAATTCCCAGTTCATTATCTTTAATTCCCATATTTTACAGTATATTCCAATGTAAAGTTGCCAGCTTTGAAAACTTCCAAAATTAACAAAAATAAATTAAGGTTTTGAAAATGACTAAATTTAGTAGATTTAGTAGAATCGAATGTTGTACAGAATTAGGTAAGTTATGAACATATTCCTCTGTAAATACAAATTACCTCTACATTTAATGTACATGATGTAAGTGCTGCTGAAGTAGACATGAATGACCTCTCATTTATTCTCATTTTAAGAAAACAGCCCTTAAAATGTGAATGGAAATTGAAATCTACAGACACAAATGAATAAAGTGCAACAAAAGAAACACTTAAATAAGTATTTTGAAGGTTTTCTTTATATTATACGAAAAAAAAAAAAAAAAAAAAAAACTTTATGGAAAGCCAAAAAGGCCAAAATCTCAAATGTTTTGCCTGCAGTGTCTTGCCTTATAAGGGATAGTTCACCTAAAAATGAAACTGCGCAGTTAATTTACCAACTCCCATGCTATCCAACATGTTTTTTCTTCAGCAGAACATTGTAGAAGATTTTCAACTGAAAATGAATCATAAAATGCAAGTTGAACAACTTTGAGAGTCAAAAAACAAATACAGACACTTACAGTAAGACTTAAATTTGCAAAGGCTGTGGATTAAAGGTTATAATGTTGCAAATAATGTCCAGATCCTTCATTTCTTTTTATAAGTCTGAAAATTTCCTCTAAAATTAGCATTTTTTTCTCAACATCCTATGTTTATGTTCAGTTATTTTACTTTAAAGACAATAAAAAATTACCAATTCTTTGCACTAAGGGTAAAATTTCTGAAACTAGATACAACAGCCTGAGAAAAATGAACATTTTAGATGAACATTTCAGACAGCACTTAAAGGGTTTTGTATATAAACACTTCATATATTCATCATCAGCCACTTGCATATTTTTTGACTCTTTAAACTTCATCCAATCAACATATAATCAATATTTGAGTGAACTATCCCTTCACTGTCAAAATATATCTGTTTATGAACAGTTTTTGTCGACTTTTGATGCTGAAAATTCAACTCTGCAGTTTAACAAAGTGACCTTTATTGACATTTTAGCCATTTTAAGCAATATATTGTATAAGAAATGAAATATATATAGAAATAAGTCTGTAAAATAACAGAAAAACACCAGCAACAGTTAATATATCACTTCAAACTATTAAAAATTGTCAAAAAAGTCACTTTTCCCCAACTTTTCATCATCAAAAGTTGTTGTATGAAAGATCAAGGACCCATAATGCAATTCAAATGTGTAAATAAATGAAAAATAAAAGTAAAAGCATTATTTTATGTATATTTTTAGTTTAAAAGTCTTTGAAAGAAAGTATTCTTAGGTTAAAAAACATTCTAGGATTCATTAATAGTCCACATATATTCAATAAATAAATAAAGCACAAAAAAGTTGAAACTTGATTAAGTAGTGTGTAAACTAAAATCAATAAATTGCCAATTATTAAACATAAAAAAAGACAAAAAAAGGTGATTTCACTAGGCATGTGTAACATAATGTGAATCCACTGTCAACTAGGAATACTTTCAGCATAAATGTGATATATAAAACTGCTGTACATCACCTTCGGCTCTTCTTTCTCCTCGTATTTTGGTTTGTTTAGTTTCAAGTCACCAATAAACAGCAGCGATGACATCCTGTGCCGTGTGGCGCCACTTAAAAATACGCTGCGGACGTAACCATCCCAAATATCAAATTTAGGCCTGCCAACAGAATGACATCATTTATGGATCATTTCAACACATTTTTATAATGGGCCAGGCGTCTATGAAACACTTATAAATATCATTTTAGCTGTTCTAGCGGACACATCGCCAGTCATTTCTGCTGACGTACATAAGTTGGTGCAAACATTTAAGAAACAATTGTCCAACTTTCAGTTTAAATTCGATTCATATGTAATATTTTAAAGTTGTTAAGATGATTAGCAAGTTTTAGGCATGGGCTTTGTTTGGAATGGAACACTAGTGTACTGCTTGCTGTGTAGTGTCCACTACATACTGCCTACTGTGTTTTAGATTAGATTAAATATTAGATTAAATAGTTTTAAATAGTCTATCCAAGTTTTAGGAACAACAAATAAATAACTTGACTTCTAGTTGATAATTTGGTATCAGAAGTGGCTTCTATGAAAGGCAAAGGCCTCTAGATTACGCTTATTTTACCAAAATAAAAGATGATGATGCCTTGATTTTTCATTATTTAATTAGGACAGTAAGGTCTGACTTTGCTTAGACAAAAGTCTTGTCACTTAACAGAAATAATGTACAGTATAGAATATAAAGTCATGGTGCAGTGGAAAAGGAACTAATATTATGTATGACTCCCATGAGCTTGGAGGACTGCATCCATACATCTCTGCAATGACTCAAATAACTTATTAATAAAGTCATCTGGAATGGCAAAGAAAGCGTTCATCAAGACTCTGGATTCATCTTCAATGCCTTATCCTTCATCTTACCCCAGACATGCTCAATGATGTTCTTGTCTGGTGACTGGGCTGGCCAATCCTCAAGCTTTCAAAAAAATCTTTCAAAGATTCTTTGCTTTCAGGAGCTTTGATGTGGAGGCTGAAGTACGAGAAGGAGCGCTATCCTGCTGAAGAATTTGCCCTCTCCTGTGGTTTGTAATGTAACGAGCAGCACAAATGTCTTGATACCTCAGGCTGTTGATGTTGCCATCCACTCTGCAGATCTCTTGCACGTCCCCATACTGAATGTAACCCCAAACCATGATTTTTCCTTCACCAAACTTGACTGATTTCTGGGTTCCAATTGGTCTTCTGCAGTATTAGTGATGATTGGGATGCAGTTCAACAGATGATTCATCAGAAAAATCGACCTTCTGACACTTTTCCAAATGATCAACTAGAAGTCAAGTTATTAATTGTTGCTCTTACAACTGGGATCGACGACAAGACTTTTGTCAGGTAGTTTATTTATTTGTGTTTAGTCCAGCAAATGAAAAAGTAGTTTAATATTTCTAAACCAGATTTTGTATTGTTTTTTTTTTAATAAATTATTAGCCCTGCTGGGAAATTTGTATTCTTTCTCAAACATATATATAATGTAATTTGATTAATTTCCTATAAAATTTTCTTCATAAGAATTTGTATTATTGTGGAGACCCTAAAGTGTCATGTGCAAAAAATAAATAAATAATGAAGACTTATTATTTTTTTGCACATGTCACTTTAGGGAGTATACATTTCTTTTAGTTTGGCTGGAATAAAAGCAGCTTTTAAATGATTTTGGAGGGTCAATATTATTAGCCCCCTTAAGAAATGATTTCCCCCTAATTGGCTACAGAACAAACCACTATTGTCCAAAGACTTGCCTAGTTAATTAAAGAGTCCCTAATTAAACTAATAAGCCTTTAAATTGAACTTTATCTTGCAAATTAACTAGTAAAATATGATCTACTGTCATCATGGCACATATAAAAGATTACAGAAATGTAATGTTCAACTGTAAATGTAAAAAAAATCTAATCAAGCTGTTTTTTTGAATGTGACAATGTTTTAATTTAGAAATTAGATCTTAAAAAATATTTTACCTTATGCCGAGTTCAGACTGCATGATTTTTAGAGTAGTCATGTCACAGATGTTTTCACACTGCATGACTACCTGGACTAGTGTTCTGTCGGTGCTGTGTTTACACTGTAGGATGGATCGGCGACAGGGAGTTTCACATTGCATGATCTTAAACTAGGAAGAATCGCCAACAACAACAACCAAACTACATCTCACAACCAAACAAACGCGAGAAGTGACATGGAAACAATGCGAGGTCACGTACTATATCTTTCGTTATTACCTACATAATGGAAAAAGAAGCAGGCTTTAGCTTTAGAAAATGTAGCTACTTATTTTGCTCACCCGACTTTTGAAGAGAATTAGCAATTTCTCCTCACCTTTTTTTACTTTTCCACCTGGTTGTGATTTTGATCAGATGACACGTCAAACAGACACAGTGCTCCTGCCAAATTTCTGCTAGTTTTTCTTCCATTTCTTGGGTCCAAATAAACCATACCTGCCAACACTCCCGTTTTTCCAGGGAGTCTCACGCATTTCAGATTAATCTCCCGCAACCCTCCTGTTTTTTTATTTCTCTCAATGTTATTTTTTTGAAACAATCTTTGACACCCCCGCATCGCCAACTTTGGTACAGTATCCGATCGCAACGGCCGCCCAAAACCTGGTGCATAATACAGTTATACTAACACCACAGTACAGTTACCTTCCTACCCCAGTTCTCAACAGTGTTATTCAGAGACCTCACCTCCGTGTGATTGATTTGCCTGTGATTTCAGTCATTTGTCGGCGATTTCTCAAACCTGTCTGCGACTCAAAATCGGACCTAAAATCATGCAGTCTGAACTCGGCATTACAGTAAAGAGAATTAAATATTTTTGCATTATGACAACATGAATTAAATAGGGAGATGTGCTTTTCCTGTAGTTGTTAAAAACAAACAAAAAAGTTAAATTAATAATTAAAAATATATAATAATAATAATAATACTAATAATGCAATTGTTGCCTGTATAATTAAATAAGTTTAAGAGCTCTTCACATAGATCAAGTAACTTATCACAATGTAAATAGAATTTCCAGTCGTGTGTGCAACATTGTGGGATGTATGATTCCACACACTATGCTCTAATATAAACCGATTTGCTGTATTTCTCATTTATAAGTTGCTTCAGATATAAAGAAGCGTTATATATAGATATCTCCTTAGGATAATAAACGCTTTATAAATAATAAAAGCAGTATGATAGCATGCCATTGCAAACACAGCCATGTTTAAAATGTGTTGATTGTAAAGTAATTTTGACATTTTCTCTGGACTTATTTGCAAGCACAACGGCTAACATTTAAAAGCGCTTCGTGTTCATGATCTAAAATCTAAAAAGTGCTATGATTGAAGTGCATTAAACCAAATAAAATACTAAAATGACTTAATCTGAAATGGCATTTCCAGTTGAACGTCCATTACACACTTCCGGCGGGTGTTTCTCACAGGTATGGGTACTGGTTGAGTTTCCTCTGGCTGAGGGGGAACACTGCCGGCCGCTGGTACGACTGTGCCGACAGCTGCTGCTGGTACGGAGCAGAAGCGTGGCACATGACGCCCATGGCACTGTTCTTCTGCAGGAGACTCAGGGAGGCTGAGTACGGACCGGCGGTGCGTGTGTGTCTACTGGACGAGGAGGAGCTGGAGGAGTTGTGCAGCTGATCCACCGCCTGAGAGACTGAGGCCAGAGCTGCCGACGCCGGATACGCATACAGACTGGAGGCGGAGCCAAAGACCGACGCTTCATGAAGCCTGTAGGAGTGGGAGGGGCCTGTGGGAGGGTAGGTGGGCTGTCGTCTCAGAGGTCCGCCCATTGACTGCTGTGCCTGGAGAATGAGGCATTGAGTCAAAAGTGTGTAAAGAATTTCCTGATGTATCAAAAGTTTTAAATTGCAAAGTAGGGACGAAAAATATTGGGAAAATCCGATTTTTTATATTTCTGCAATATACGCTGATATACACTCACCGGCCACTTTATTAGGTACATCTTTCTAGTACCGGGTTGGAATTTTTACCTTCAGAACTGCCTTAATCCTTAGATTCAACAAGGTACTGGAAATATTCCTCCAAGATTTTGGTCCATATTGACATGATAGTCAAAGTGGCCGGTGAGTGTAAATACTATTTCACCAGATGACTTTAATAGCTCTATTTGAAATTAATTAATTCATTTAGACTGATTGTGATGAATTTGTGGGGGAAAGAATCAAATTCAATATAACAAGTGAAGTAATGGTTAAGGTTCGGATTAAAAGCATAGATAAATATAATAGAGCAAAGATTATAGTAAATTAACAGTTCTTTAGGGTTTGATTAAACAATTTAAAAATAACACTGTACAGTTTACAGTTTCTTGTGCCTGAATGCTTACAGTATCATGCCTTAAAAACACAGACAAATGATAAGTCAATTATGGTTAAACTCTGCAGTGACTCCACAAATTCTCATGTTTTCTGAACTGCAGGTCCTGATCAACTATAATCCCAGCATATAAACCCAACATTGCAGAACCTGCTATGTGACTATTGTGGATGTGCACATTGTGATATTGATGCTGAAACGTTATGTTGTGCAGCTCTATTGCAAAGCACCATATCTTGCACATATAGCTTGCAATTTTGGCAAAAGACTATATACAGTTGAAGTCAGAATTATTAGCCCCCCTTTGAATTTTTTTTCTTTTTTAAATATTTCTCAAATGATGTTTAACAGAGCAAGGAAATTTTCACAGTATGTCTGATAATATTTTTTCTTCTGGAGAAAGTCTTACTTGTTTTATTTTGGCCAGAATAAAAGCAGTTTTACATTTTTTATGAACCATTTTAAGGTAAAAATTATTAGCCCCTTTAAGCTATTTTTTTTTTTGACTGTCTACAGAACAAACCATCGTTATACAATAACTTGCCTAATTACCCTAACCTGCCTAGTTAACCTAATTAATCCTTTAAATGAAAAAATAAACAGAGGGGATAATAACTCAGGGGGCTATATATATTTAATTTAAAACGGATATCATTTTTTTTAATTCAAATGGTCAAAATAAACTTTTAACAAAAAATAACAAAACTTTTATTTTTTATATTTGAAAATCAGGGTTAATGGTGATGGTAAAACATTGGCATTATGCTAAGAGCTGGGTATTGTCCAATAAGATAGTAATACCAATAAATTGAAATCAATACTAGTTCCTGAACGATATTTTCTCACTACCAATTTAATGAAATAAGCTTTAAAAAGACTACATTTGTAAGTTATTTCACAGTCAAACTCTTTAAAATCACAAAGTAACAAAATGTAACCAAACAATTAACAAGTCCAGTCAAACCCAATACCCAGCATTAATTATGTTGAATTATGTAAGCATATTGTAATATTTATTTGAAAAAAAAAACATATCAAACTGACCTTAAAGTTGATCTCAGAGCTAACAGCCTTTGACTAAAAGCCACCAATTATCTTTAATATGGTACCTGGCTCAGGTTGAGAGGCTGAGATCTGTTTGATGCTGCTCTCTGATGCCGGTCGCTGGACTGAGAGGCCGTTCCTTTCTTTGATTTTCCAGAACTGTTAGTACTTTGCTCTGAAAGAACAGTAAAAACACATTAAAGGATAACGGTTTCACAAACAAGATATGACAACCATGCCAACATTACTTGTGCATCCCTAATAACAATAGATTTCCTTCCATTCATCCAAACATCCATCCATACAGTGCATCTGGAAAGTTTTCATAGCGCTTCACTTTTCTACATTTTTAAAATGCATTTATTTCCTAAAATTTCTACACACAATACCCCATAATGACAATGTGAAAAAAGATTTTTTTGAAATTGTTGCAAATTTATTAAAAATAAAAAAACCTGAAAAATCACATGTACAGAAGTATTCACAGCCTTTGCCGTGAAGCTCTAAATTGAGCTCAGATACATTTCTGTTTCCACTGATCATTCTTAAGATGTTTCAGCAGCTTAATTTCACATGTGGTAAATTCAGTTGATTGGACATAATTTGAAAAGGCATACACCTGTCTATATAAGGTCCCAGGGTTGACAGTGCATGTCAAAGCACAAACCAAGCATGAAAACAAAGGAATTGTCTGTAGACCTCCCAGACAGGATTGTCTTGAGGCACAAGGCTGGGGAAGGTTCCAAAAAAATTTCTGCTGCTCTGAAAGTTCCAATGAGCACAGTGGCCTCCATCATCCGTAGATGGAAGATGTTTGGAACCACCAGGACTCTCCCTGGGGCTGGCCGGCCATCTAAGCTGAGTGATCGGGGGAGGAAGGCCTTAGTCAGGGAGGTGATCAATAACCCTATGGTCACACTGTCTGAGCTCCAGCGTTCTTCTGTGGAGAGAGGAGAACCTTACAGAAGAACAACCATCTGTGCAGCAATCCACCAATCAGGCCTGTATGGTAGAGTGGCCACAAGGCAGCCACTCCTAAGTAAAGGGCACATAGCAGCCCACCTGGAATTTGCCAAAAGGCATCTGAAACAAAATTCTCTGGCCTGATGAGACTTAAATTGAACTCATTGGAGTGAATGCCAGGCATTACGTTTGGATAAAACCAGGCACCGCTCATCACCAGGCTAATACCATCGCATGGGATGTTTTTCAGCAGCAGGAACTGGAAGACTAGTCAGGATAGAGGGAAATATGAATACAGCAATGTACAGAGACATCCTGAATGAAAACCTGTTTCAGAGTGCTCTTGATCTCAGACTGGGGCGACGGTTCATCTTCCAGCAGGACAATGACCCAAAGCACGCCACCAAAATATCAATGGAGTGGCTTCACAACAACTCGGTGAATGTCCTTGAGTGGCCCAGCCAGAGCCCAGACCTAAATCCTATTGAACATCTCTGGAGAGATCTGAAAATGGCTTTACACCATCGCTTCCCATCCAACCTGATAGAGCTTGAGAGGTACTGCAAAGAGGAATGGGCAAAAATTCCCAAAGACAGATGTGCCAAGCTTGTGGCATCATATTTAAAAAGACTTGAGGCTGTAATTGCTGCCAAAGGTGCATCAACAAAGTATTGAGCAAAGGCTGTGAATACTTCTGTACATGTGATATTTCAGGTTTTTTTTATAATAAATTTGCAACAATTAAAAAAACTCTGTTTTCACATCATCATTATGGGGTATTGTGTGTAGAATTTTGAAGAAATAAACTAATTTAATCCATTTTGGAATAAGGCTGTAACATAAACAAATGTGGAAAAAGTGAAGCGCTATGAATACTTTCTGGATGCACTGTAGTTTCTGGCAATTATATGGAGTATAGTGTGTGTATGTGCGAATGCGTGTGAGAGAGTGTAAGAGAGACCTTTGCACACCTACTTTGATACATTCATATTCCTTCGGCTTAATCCCTTTATTCATCAGGGGTTGCAACAGCGGAATGAACCGCCAACTTATCCAGCATATGTTTTACACAGCAGATGCCCTTCCAGCTGCAGTCTAGTATTGGGAAACACCCATACACTCTCACATTCACACACATACACTACGGCCAATTTAGCCTATACTATATATATATATATATATATATATATATATATATATATATATATATATATATATATATATATATATATATATATAGCCTATAACCTATACTGAAATGCCAACAGACCCAGCCAGGACTCGAACCAGCGACATTCTTGCTGTGAGGCAACAGTGCTAACCACTGAGCCACCAGGTCACTACTTACTTCGATATGTCTGAAAAAATCTAAATAAACAGCTCAGCTCTCAGAACATAGTAAACATAGTACTGTAAATGTATTTATCCACGCACACTATAATTTGCTGTTTTACTCCACAAAACTCCATATAAATGCCAGAAACTTTTTTGCACAGGCTTATCTAAAGGGTTAATACTGTCAACTGATGATCAACAGTAAAAAAAAAAATTATTGAATCAATGGGGCAAAAACTGCCACCAACATAATGAAAGAGTAATACATTTGTACAGTATACAAGGGTTAAAAACGAATAATGTCTGTTCCTCAAAGACTAAAATCAAGGTGTTTGAGGGAGTTCAAAAACCGTGTTTACTGAAAATGTGCAGAATGTGGTCCCTTTAAATACTACAATCCCAATATTTAGAATTTTACACAAACCTCCTGACGCCGCATCCCAGAGCTGTGTTTTGACTGAGGGAGTCACCACGGCCAGAGATTTTGAGTGCGTGTTGTTCTCGAGGAGGCTGGGATGGTGTTTGGGGCTGAGGGGGGTGCTGGTGGAGGAGTCAGAGTCCTGCGAGTCATGGACAGTCACACAGCTGATGACGTTTGTGCGCTGGTTCACACTGCAGCTGACATTCAGGACAAGCAAGATTCATTAATGTCTGTGAAAAAAAAGTCTCTAGCCTTATATTATATTGTTATATTGCCAAGTATTTTTCTAATTCATAATAACTGTTCTATTTGATTAAAATGTCAAATGTAATTTATTACTGTGATTTAAAGATGAGTGCCCAGCATCAATACTGTAGTCTTCAGTGTCACATGATCTTTGTTATGTTAATATATTGATTAGTGCTGAAACAATATTTTATAATATTGCAATATAATATGTTATACACTCTTAAGAAAAAAGGTACACAGTGGTACAAATAATATCCCTTAAGGAGCAGTTTTGTACCTTTGTAAAAGTTGTACCTTATATGGTACAGAAAAGAGCTCTTATAATACTGTTCTGTACCTTTTATGGTACAATTGAAATGAAGCTACACAATTGTTCTCATAAAAAAGATACATAAGTGTTGGACAACTCCTTCTTTATTACAATATCTATGTAAATAAATATGACTGGGAAGGCAAAATTTCCATTTTAATACATGAATCATCATTTAACAGCATGTGTTTAAAGAAACTCTAAAACATTTATTAAGTTCAATAATACAAAACAACTGTTAAAAAACTATAGGTATTGTAAACATTTAAGGCATTTGGTAAGCATTTTCTGATAAATACATTTTCATTATTGACATCTGCACCTTTTGGCATTTCCTCTACACACGTGAGCTGGCAAAAGTCCTGCATATGCAGTGTTCATGCAGACATTTTAGTATTGTAAAACTACTCAAACATTGTGCATATCTCATTACAATACTTTTGCATAATTCTATTTCTATTATAAAATTAAGTAAATTAAATTAACTTTTAAATGATTACAAAGGTATTGTGTAAAAACTGGAGAAAAAAAATTCTATTGTACATGGGAGAATGTGTTTCTGAAACATTTTTGTAAACAAAATGTTGTGAAATGTTTAGCAAAAAATAGATCTTTTGATTGATGTTGAAGTAATTTTTATTCTTTATTGTAAATGGAAAAGATGCATTTACACAAAAAGAAACTTGTTTTAGAAACATTGTTTAAAAATGTATTTGAGGTTTTATATTTACTGAAAATAATTTGACCCATTTTGGATAAAGCAAAATGCCTTTAAATAGTTCATTAAGGAACACATTTGACACTGTTAAGGTACAAAGTGTCTGTCACTGTAGTGGTAGCTTCATGGATCAGAATTGTACCTTTGATGAAGGTACAATATTGTATCTGCAGGTTTTAAAAACCGAGGGTACAATTTGGTTTTCCATGGTACTGTACAAATCATGTCCTTCAAGGTACAAACTGCAATGGTACAAATTAGTTTCTTTGTCTTAAGGTGCAATTCTGTTCCAGAAAAAGGTACTGCCCCAGTCACAAGGGTTTGTACCTTCTTTGGTACAACCATTTTTTTGAGAGTGTATAAGCAATATTTTTTAGCAATGTTAAAATAGTTGCTGGTTCTTATTTTTGAGGAAACCATGATGATTTTTTTCCAAGGATTCTTTAATGAGTAGAAAAGAAGAGCATTTATTTGAAAAGACAAATGTCTTTACTTTTTATCTCATATGTCCTTGCTGAAAGTATTACTTTCTTAAAAAATAAATTACTGACCATAAATTTTGAATCATATTTTTTAAATTAGTTTTTTTCCATATAAGTATTGTTTTGATCTGTGCTGTGCCATTTAAAAAAATTAAAATAATATTTATATGGCATATGTGTAATTAATTAAATAATTGTGCAATTCTTTCAATATAATACTTTGAGAAGGTTTGTAAATTCTCAGTTTCTTAGGATTAACAATTTATAGTTATGCGTTTGAGGAAAACAATTTTTGTTTTAATTCTGTAAACTACTGGCAGAATTTCTCCAAGTTGAAAACAAAAATGCCATTAACTGTAGATTTCATTGCATAAAAAGGTGCCATGTTTACATTTACTTAAAGACAACACAATACCAATGTCTTAACCGAAGAGTTAAGAAAAGAATATTTGGCAGAAAAAAAACATATTTTTTAATCACAACAAATGAAAATCTTTGTTATTTTGACCAACTACTATTTTAAAATTGCAATATTATTTAAAATTTTGGAAGAAAAAAAATACACACACATACTTGTTTTGGATAATTATGAGGACTCTTCATTTGTGTAATGTATTTTATAATTTAAAAAAAGCTTATTATATTGCCTTACCCTAACCCTAAAGCCAACCTCATAGGAAACATGTTGCAAATATTGAATGTCAAAAGACCCAATTAAGAATGATTTTAAAAGTTTTGGATTACAAGGACAAAGGCCATATCCTCACAAACCACCTCAACATTAAAATACCTACGTCTTACCAATGTCACTATACAAATAGCTGGAAACTAGGGATGTCCCGATCAGGTTTTTTTGCCCTCGAGTCCTAGTCCGAGTAATTTGATTTTGAGTATTTACCTATACCGAAATCAGATTGGAAACTTCTATATTACATTAAAAAAAACGTGCTCCATAAGCATGAGAAATCCAGAGTTCTTTACTAAGGCAGATGGCAGGTCACTCAGTGCGATCATTTCTGTGATCTTGGCTGTGAGGTCCTGTGCCTTTGCGCTGTCACAGGGCATTTTTTTTTCTCCTCTTCAAACACTCCTGCAGCATGAGCCGACTCGTCTTCAGTTGGGTTGCCTGGGTAAACTCGCGGTATTGTCTCAGGTGTTTGTTTTTGAGGTGCCTTATCAGGTTTGTTGTGTTAAATATAGCCTTTTCCACCTCTTGCAATCCCAAATTTATATATCTCACAGTTTGCTATGGCAATGTTGTCATCATCAACTTTATAATACCTCCAGACCACAGACATACTCGCGATTTCTGCTTCAAGCTGCTTCCCTGTTCTACTTTGCCGGCATTTAACCAATAGCGTCTCTGCAACAAATTGATGTCATGTCGCACGCGTTGAGGTTTCTCTGTGAAGTCAGGAAAAAGGTCTAACTCTGTGCCACCTCATAACTAGATGTGTTAAAAAATAATGACAATATATATATATATAGATACATATATATTCAAGTCCTGATGAGAAGGTAACGTCTGATTCCGATCGAGTCTGAAACCGCGTGATCGGGCCCGATTTCTGATCACGTGTTCGGATCTGGACAAACATAATGGAAACCCCCAAAACCAATACAAACACACACACACCACAGAACGTCTGCTTGGATGCATCACTGATCTCACCTCTCAGGAGGAATCTTCCTGTCGTCCTCGTCCTCGGTGTCACTGTGGATGGTGATGATGCTCACGGCAGGACTGGGGGTGTCAGAGATGATGATCGGCTGAGAAGCATCACCGCAGCCGTGTGCTGCTGCAGCAGAGGCCTGTTGCTGAGAGGACGTGGGTCTGGAGGATTAAAGGAAGAATACAGATTTTAATTGAGTACACAAGGCAACATTATGAACTGCTCCTATTCTGTTTTTTTGAATATTGGCTTTCATGTAGCGTCTGGACAGCTTCAAAAGATCAAAATTGATGATGAATGGAATTACTGATTATCCAAAAAAAAAAGGTTCAGAAATGAGTCAGTAATTCATTTGTTTTTACAGCAAAAGCCTACATTTATAACAATTTTCAATAACATGAACAAGATCTACCTTGGCCTATAAACAGTGGTGTTTGTATTGTCATTTGAAAGCAAATCTACTTTACATACAAGATTGAGGACTCTTGCTTGAACTGATACAGTAAAGCCAATGCCATTGTTACTGTTCGCATCTCTGAAATTCCTCATATGGGAATGGGTTTCTCACATGCACTGTAAGTGATCAAGTGATCAAAACAAACTGGGCCAATCATCTGACCAATCAGAGTAGAGTTGGTTCTCGGAGAGGTGGGGTTTAGAGAGATCAATTCCTTAAACCAACCGTTTCAGACACTGTTTACCATTTTGCTGCTCCCAATTAAGTGAATTGAGAGAGTAACTTAATGTTCCCTGTTATACTGTAAATAAACTGGATACAATCAGTTGTTTGTATGTAATGTATTTATATAGTGCATTAATTGTGTATGTCCATACACCCAAAGTGCTTCACAATCATAAGGTTGGGGGGGATGTCTCTCCACACCACCACCAGTGTGCAGCATCCACATTGGATGATGTGACAGCAGCCACAGGGCAACGGCGCCAGTGCGCTCACCACACACCAGCTATTGGGGATACAGTGATACAGCCAATTTGGTGTATGGGGATGATTGGGAAGCCATGATCGGAAAGGGTTGATTGGAGGGAATCTGGCCAGGACACCGGGGTTACACCCTTAGTCTTTACGAGAAGTGCCATGGGATTTTTAATGACCACAGAGAGTCAGGACTTCGGTTTAACATCTCATCGGAAAGATGGTGCTCACTGACAGTATGGTGTCCCCTTCACTATACTGGGGCATTGGGACTCACGCAGACCGCAGGATGATCGCCCCCTTCTGACCACACCAACACCACTGCCAACAGCAACCTAGTTTTCCCATGTGGTCTCCTGCCCAGTCCTTCTTAGCTTCAGTGAGAAACCGGTCTTGGGCTTCAGGGAGAGATGGCTGTGGTTGTTTTATTCCCCTCACAGTTCAAATATTAAATGGCAACTTATTAAAGTTAAAATTAACTTCTGCAGATCATGAATAACCCAAAAAGCTGACAGACATATAATAAATATTAGTGTTATGTAGGAAATATAAAAAGATAAAATAATCTGGAGGAACAAAATTCAATTAACTGCAAAAAGCTTTGTCAACAGATTTACTTGTGATACTAATGGCAAAATACCTAGGCTAAAATAACACATGTAATGTTATTAATTTTCATAAAAAGCTCATATATTTTCATAAAAAGCCAAATGCACCTCTCACTTAGATTTCACAATGTATTAACATGGCTTATTTGTAGAAACACCTTATTATTTGAATTGATTTGGTTTAGATATTTAAACGGAAGTTCCCCAAACCACAGCTCATAATTTGAAATGCAATATCACTTGCAGGAAAATCAGTATCTTATAGCATAATATGGGGCGTAAAGCAAAGCAATCTATTCTATTATTTATTTTCATTCAGGCAGATGTGCTGCTAAATGTAGGGATGGCTGCTGATAATGAGAGTGATTGAGATCATTACCTGACTCTGCTGTCGGCATGTCTGACCTTTGACCTCTTCAGTGTGTTCTGCTGTGAGCGAGCGCTGGCGTGGGAGGCCTGTGTGTTCACATTACGCCCCTGCACAGAGCCCTGCTGCGTCCCATCACACTGACCTCCATGACGACCCCTGGAAGTGTGTAATAAACACATGCTGTTTATTTTCAATGCTAATTGGTTATTAGCTGTTTGCAATTCATAGAATTCACTTTCTTTTACTGCAGTGACATGTTGGATCTCATTTCAATTAGCAGAAACTAATTCACACTGTCAGTCCACAATGATGCTTGTTGGCCTGATAGAAGAAGTTCATTAGGAAATACCAGTGTTGGGTACTTTAAAAAAGTAATAGATTACAAATTACTGACTTCTACTGGAAAATTGCAATCTGATTACATTGCTAATTACTTAATGTAAAAAGTAATCAGATTACTAATTACTTTACTTTTAAGTTACTTTTAAAACATATTAAATACATCTAAAAATACTAAATAAAGTGCAGCTCTTTCAGTGATTTAATATTTACTGAAAAACATTACAATGGGTTGATCATAGCAGCTTGACATATTCAAAAGACTTAAAGAGTTTGTCCAATACTTAAAATTCTCTGAACATCCACTTGTTCCAAACCAGTTTATCTTTTTTTTTAACACAAAAGAAGGACATGAAAAACACTGGATACCTGTAACCACTGACATCCAGAGAATGCAAAAGCACTGCAGTGTTTGGGTGTTCTGTGTTTGTCTGAGGTAATTAGTCTACCGAAATGCATGTATTCCCAGCCTGATTTCACGGGAAAACGTAAGTATTTTACGTTTTGTCAAGTTTAGTGGTTAATTGGTATGAGCTCAGTCGTATGAAATTGTACGATTTTAAAAAGGAGGCAAATCGTACTAAATTGTACGAATTAGATCGTACAAATTCATACGAATTAGCCCCAAAATCAAAAAGTTACGAATTGCCTTGAGATTGTGCTGGTATTCCTTACAAAGCATGAAGCTGATTGGTCAGTTCTTGTCGCGTGACTCACGGTTTTCAACTGGTGTGCCTGTAAAATGCGAGGGAATGCAATATGTGCTCCGAATATGTGTGCGCAAGCTGTGCGCCTCGATTGGAAATAATGAACTTTTGCGCGCAAAAAGATGCGATACAGTATGTGAACGGCCCCATAAGCAGCTTCGCTTCTCTTCACATTCAGAAGATATATTCACTCCCGATCCTGCACAAAAATTCAATTTAGCATGTTTAGGCTGAGTTGGGCTGCCGTGTTTTTGGGCGCCGGTGTCCTGCTTGGTGAGGAGTATTGTCGTAGAATGCTTTTTATTCAAGTGCTTGAAAAAGTTGCTGGTCGAGTTAAAAGCAGTCGAAAGTTCTTTAGAGACCGGACATAGACAGCATTTTACAGCAATATTTTAGTTTTACGCTCAATAAAATCAGTATTTCCACTTAAAGAAACATTTTAGTCAGCACCTATTTCAGCTCATGTTCTCCAGCAATTTAAAAGCGAATGCTCATTAACTGACGTTGCAGCAAAAAACATGATTTAAAAGAAGCATTTTTTCTTCTAAAAACTGTAATTGTAATGTAAGTGATACAATTACGTTGACTTTAATAACTGTTATCAAATTACACAAATCTAAAATGTTATTTGTTACATTACTGTGTTCCCAAAAAATGTAATTAGGATACATTAACGTGTACTGTGGAATGCGTTACACCCAACTCTGGAAAATACAGGTCACAGTACAGTGCAATATTCCAGTTTATTTGCACTCAGAATATCAGCAAAATGCCTTTTTGACATAAACCTGAGACCACTTGAAAATTCAGTTTTATTTATGATTTAAAGTTATGTGTTCCACTAAAAGTTTTAAACTCACTAAAGTTTTTGTTTAATTCTATAAACATCCTGTAGAACATTTCTTCCTAATTATTATTATTTTTTTAATATAACATTTGTAATTTAGAGCATTAATGCATAAAATGACAATTGGTCAAAATAACAAAAAAAGATGCCATGTTTTCTGACATGAGTACAGTTTGACAGCACAATGTTTCTGAAGTGATATAACCAATATTTTGGAATATTTCGATAATTTCCACTATTTTAGATGTTCAATCACAACAAATGAAAACATTTTATTTGATTTTATTTTGTTATTCTGACCAATTTTTATTTTCAGCAAAAAAAAGAAGAAGCTCTAAATGACAATATTTTCTTATTAGCCATTTTGAAGAAATTTCATCAGGCCTTTATAAAATAAAACAACCAAGACTGTTTTACACAAACCCAGACCTAATAAATGCAGATAAACAAATAATTTACAAGTGGTCTCCCCATCAGACAACAATAAGAATGAGAAACCCTTTGGCAATGAGAATTAGGTAGGAAAAGATGTTTATTAATATTAAATGGAATAAATAAATAAATAAATAAATAAATAAATGAATAAATAAATAAATATCACTAAAACAACTACAACTACACATTGTTTTGCTTACAATTAGTTTTTAAATGTTGACATTTTAGTGTTTATGTGTAACTCTTAGATGGCAGCTGATTTATTGCTTTATTCTATCATGTTTCTTTTGTAGCACTTTGAGATTTTTACCTACAATGTAATACTATTGTTACTATTATCATATTTACTACTACTAAATTATCATTATAGAAAAAAATTACTTAGTATAATTTTTAGTAAATAACATTTGATGTGAAATCTGACCTGATCAAATTTTTGACAGGTTTTGTGAGATATAAAGCAAACCTGTGACACAAACCTCAGATGCATTACCATAATCTTTGGCTACTTTACAATCAAGCTTAGCATAAAACCCAAAGGGTAAAATGACAAGTGTAAACTGTTGTGGTGGCGATTCTGACCTCCAGCTGTTCTGTTGGTTGTTGTTGTCTGAGAGCAGCGAGCTCATGGGTGAGTCTGTGGACAGGACAGGCTGGCTGGGATTGTGCATGGCCATGCCTGACATCTGCTGCCATGAAGAGGGAATGAGGATCTGCTGGGTACCTGCTGGCCAGCCCTGCTAAACACACACAACACGAACACAACCACTCGGTCAGAAACGAAACATCTACTTGCTTTCTAGCAATGTTTTAGTAAGAAACAAGGCCTGTTCACACACCCCAATAACTCTAATGTACAAAACAGATGAACTGTGATCTAAAGCACCCCTATTAAACAATTTTATTACACGTCTGTCTGGAATACGCAATTCTGATTGGTCAGTTTGTGACATATATGATAGGTATGTAATTCTGAGATAACAACCGCTGAATAACACATACTCATCCAGGAACTTTAAATCACCTTGACCGTCAGTGAATACGTTCACATCCATATATTGCATCCACATTTATGTGTCAGCTTGTCTGTCACACCACGTTTTTGACCGTTATACAAACAATAAACAATACATAGATTAATGTATACTCCATCCATTTTGTGTCTAAATTTTATGTTTTGTGGCAAGTAGCTGTGTATTACGCAGGATAAAGTATATCCAGGAAGGTTGTTTTGCAGAATAAAGCCCTTGAGTCTTATAAAACTGATGTTAGAAATATCAGGCTTTGTTCTGTAATAACAACCTCTTGAATGTACTTTATACCTAACATAAAGTCTGTGTGAAATCAAATTTACAATGTTTATTTTGCTAGAGCACATTGTCATTGTTTAGGTGGACAATTAATCTGTTGAAGTTAATACACAATTAAAAAAAAACACAGTTTGTTTTGGTAATCTTCTATCAAAATTGGACCATTTGTTTATGTGTTTGGAGTGGCAGCTTTTCTCTGATGACATCAATTTGATGGCTTCATCCACAATCGCTTTAACCACACCCCCTTACCGTTAGTTTGCTTCGAGGGAATAAAAAAGAAAGCCCTGCTCCCTTCTCAATATTCCATTTCAGCTAGAAGTACATCAACATACTGATTAAAAGTCTCAGCAGCTTCCTGTTCACTCAGACCTTAAAGATTCTTTATTTTATTTTGAAGATCTTCTACAATATTTACATCCATCCAAGATCAAAACACTCTTCAGATCAAAATGAGTGAAATTGAAATTTTTTTTTACAAATATTTCCAAGGGCTGTAAGAGAGATTTTTTTTTTCAACATTTTTAAACATGGTAGTTTAAATAACTAATTTCTAATGTCTTTGTCATGATAACAGTACATAATAGTTTCCTATATATTTTGCAAGATTCTAGTATTCAGCTAAAAGTATTTAAAGGCTTAAGTAGTTAATAGGTTTTAACTAGGCTTACTAGGTAAATTAGGTTAACTAAGTTAGGTTAATTAAGGGAGTCGGACAACAGTGGTTTGATCTGTAGCTGAAAACAAAAATGCCTTCTTTAGGGTGCTGAGCTGAGCAGTTTTAATAATAATAATAATAAAAAGTTTTTATTCCAGTCAAATGAAAAGAAAAATATTTTTTACAGAATTAACATTTTGTTCATTTTTTAAATTATGATACGTTATTTTATTGGAAAATATAAAATTCTGTATATTTCTGTATAATTCCATATCTGTGACCCTGGACCACAAAACCAGGGTCTTACGTTGCATGGGTACAACATTGCAATAGGTCAAAATTATCTATCAAAAATCATTAGAAAATAAAGTAAAAATAGTGTAAGTAAAACGGGGAAAATAAGTAGAAGAACGTCACAATTTTTCTCAGAAAACATATTTTTAAAGGTGCTGTTGACTTGAAATTTTCCCCAGATGTTGGTAACAACCAAATAAATCCATATATGCAAAGAAAACAAATATAATTAGTTTACTAATTAGGTTATACGTTATAAAATAAAATGACGTAGAGAAAAAGTATTGAACACATGAAGAAAGGAAGGTGTAGAAATGCAGTGAAAGCCCAGACAGCAGCTGAAATCTCTCAATAGTTCTTCAGCAACCCTCTGCCCTTCGCCATTGTGAATGAATATTAGTCGCTTCAGTCCAACATCTACATTATTAGGATGATGAAGATGAAACCACGGTGGACAGCAAGTCAATGATACAAAACAAGGTCAAGGAAACTCTCAAATGCTTTCAGAGAAAAAAAGAAATCAAGCAGTGAAATGGCCCAGCCAATAACCTGACTTGAATCCAATAGAAAATACAAAAGCTCAGATTTGAGGGACGAGACCCACAGAACCATCAAGATATTTACACCCTGTTGAAGTCTGTGAAGAACTTATCCCTGAGCAATTCATGTGACTTCATTCTCCATATGTGAGGCATCTTTAAGCTGCCATCACCAAAAAAAGCATTTTATATAAAGTAATAAATACGTTTCAGTATTTCAGTACTTTCTCCTTGTGTCTTTATATTGTTAACTAATTTTTCAGATATTTTTTGTTTTGTTTTATTTTTATGTTTGTACTGTTTGGGTTTTTACCAAAATCTGATTCAATTCCACGTCAACAGCTCCTTTAGAAATATAATTCCCAGGAAAAAACATGATGTGTTCAATACTTATTTTCCCCGCTGTAAACTCAATTTTTGATTAGTATTGTGTATTATTTAGCACTTCATTCAGACAACTTTAAAAGCAATTTTCTCAATATTTTAATCTGTTTAACCCTTAGAGTTAATTTCTTTTAAATACTTCAAACAAACTGACAAGTATGGCTAATTTTGTGGTCTATATTTTAATTTAGACAACAGATGTGGACTTAATAGCAGGAGTTTTGAAACCAAATGCATGTCAATTGGTACAATACAAATGCGCATTACAGGCCTTCCCTTTTTAGCTCTATTTGCGGTGAATAATATTTACTCCTAGTGTGAACAGGCCTTGAGTCACTGAGCCCTTTGATTGACAGATCCAAAATGAGCACATTTAGCGTGGCGACACTCGGTCTGCCTTGCGTTCGATCTCTTCCTGTCATACATGAAAAGCATATCCGCTCCTACAAGCTCTCGAAATCATACAGAACTTCATTAAAACAAAGCAACGCAGTAGGAAAGTCAATTTCAATTTTCATCTCAATTATGTTGCTTGAACAATTGCAAGCCCTTCATGCTTAAAGAGGAAACGGGGAATCAAAAAATCATGACAGATTGATTTCAGCAGATCAGCCTTTTATAAAGAGATTAAGAAATATGCATGAAAACAATAACAAGTGAGCAGGGAATTTAACTGGAATGATTATCAAAGCGACGAGTTACGGTTGGCAGTCCATTTATCTGCATAGAGAGGAAGTGACTGGTTAGTGGTGGAGGGGAAAAAAAAAGGAGAATGAGTCAATGGGGAGACATTTGTTGCCACAGGAGTGGCTCTGTGGAAAGAGAAATCAGTTGGATTGCACAGAGTCAAAGAGCCATGCTTCACTGGATAGAGCCCTGGGGCCAAGAGGAAAAAAAACGCCTTGTTAAATCATGACTGATAGGTGAAGAGAGAAGAAAACAATACTAAAGCATCCCCCTTCCACCATAAAACTCAAAAGGAAATGAGGGCAAACAGCACATCATATCAATTCCTTTAATATTCCACATTAATAAAGGACTTTAACATATCACGGGACTTATATTAAGTACATGTGACACTAATGAGCAAGAATCACAGTCTGTGCATGTGAATGTTTCTATATATTTCAATATATACTGTACATTTTCATTAGGTTATAGTTCAGTAAGTTATATAACTATAATATATAATATTTTTAAACGTTGTATACAGAGTTATTCATATTTAATCACTGATATTAGTATTATTGTGGCATTTTGTTATTGTTAACATTATTGCACATTATTATTGTATTAAATTTGAATTTAAAAGCAAAATAATAATATTGATTATTAGCTGTATTGTTATTATTGTATTAATTATTAATTATAAAAATATTTTTTTTATATTATTATTAAAACATTCATTCATTTTCCTTCGGCTTAGTCTCTTATTTACCAGGGGTCACCACAGCGGAATGAACCGCTAACTACTCCGGCATATGTTTTACGCAGTGGATGCCCTTCCAGCCACAACCCTGTACTGGGAAACACCCATACACTCTCGCATTCACACACACACACTCATCCACAACGACCAATTTAGTTTCTTTAATTCACCTATAACGCATGTCTTTGGACTGTGGGGGAAACCGGAGCACCCGGAGGAAACCCACACAAACATGGGGAGAACATGCAAACTCCACACAGAAATGCCAACTGGCCCAGTCAGGACTCAAACCAGTGACCTTCTTGCTGTGAGGTGATTGTACTAACCACTGAGCCACCATTATTAAATATGTATTTATAAAAAAAATTGTGTGAAAAATTCATCAAGTTTAATACTTAGGGTCCATCCCAAATGACATGCAGTACTTGGTGCAGTCACACTGAATATTCTAAAAAGAAAATAAATAAATAGCCGGATGATATACTAACGCAACTAATAAAAAGTAGTGTGAAATGCTGAAAACTAGGGGAAGGGTAGGAGCTATTGGGTGCTAAGGATGTAAAATTCTGCTATACATGCGGTTTTGTCACCTCCTGAGGGTCAATACGATTGTACTTATGGCTCACTTGGTAGTTTGGCAAATTATTTCACTAATTTGGCAACTGTTAAACTTCAACTGGATCTTTAAAAAAAAACACTCCATTTGGGACGAAACTTAACTCATCATTCACTACATGGTTGATTGTATAAGTGCTCAGTGTATAGTGTGTCATTTAGTATGCAACTTTATCTTTTCTCTACCTTTATATACAGTTAAAGTCAGAATTAATAGCCCCTTTTGAATTTTTGTTTTTTTTATTTTTCCCAAATGATGTTTAACAGAGCAAGGAAATTTTCAAAGTATGTCTGATAATATTTTTTCTTCTGGCGAAAGTCATTTTTGTTTTATTTCAACTAGAATAAAGGCAGTTTTTAATTTTTTAAAAGCAATTTTAAGGTCAATATTATTAGCCCCTTTAAGCTATATTTTTTCGATAGTCTACAGAACAAGCCATCGTTATACAATAACTTTCCTAGTTACCCTATCCTGCCTAGTTAACCTAATTAACCTAGTTAAGCCTTTAAATGTCACTTTAAGCTGTATAGAAGTGTCTTGAAAAATATGTAGTCAAATATTATTTACTGTCATCATGGCAAAGATAAAAGAAATCAGTTATTAGAAATGAGTTATTAAAACTATTATGTTTAGAAATGTGCTGAAAAAATCCGCTCTCCGTTAAACAGAAATTGAGCAAAAAAAAAAAAAAAATCAACAGGGGGCTAATAATTCAGGGGGGCTAATAATTCTGTGAAACTGCTCAATTGCAGTTAAAGTTAAAAAATTTCAAATGAAACACCTGAGATTACAAGAAACTCTGAAACGTTGGATGATGCAATCACGTTAATCGATCTATGTGCTATAACATGTAAAACGAGATCATGAAAGAAACATTTTAAAAAAGCAACTCATGTAAACACCTTAATCATATTATTGCCTTATTTAGATTGTAGTTACTTTTAAATTTAACTCATTCAGTTCAGGATTTGACCCAGAAGTGCAGCATGCAGCAAGGCAAATAGGTGGCAGAAAGAAAGAGAAACCGGTTTATCTGGTTGGCAGGACACAGGTTTACCAGCATTGTGGCACTCTGCTCCATATGGCGAGAACTGACGGTCAGTGGGAGGCGCAGGGTCAGAGGAGGGCTGCTGCTGTTGCTGCTGCTCTGGATGGGGAAGGGATAGAGGGATGTGTGGAGGAACTGAGGATGGAGGAAAGGGTGGCATGGTTAACAACACACTGGCTGAACTGATGGAGACACTTCTCGCCAAGAGCCACCATCATTAATGTAGCAATGACAAAATGCAGAAAAGTAACGTCAAGTACAAAAACAGATCAATATCATTTGACAGTAGAGGCAAACCTACTGACTTCTGTTGAAATCCCAACCTTTTCTTTGAGTATTTCGGAGTCACCAATTAAGGTGAAACACTGGGAAAATACACATGTACATGTCATGCACATGACAATTTTGATGTTTTGGGTATTTGGGGTTTTCATTAAAGAAACACTCCCCATTTTTGGGGGAAAATGCCCTATGGAAGAGCATTTTTGCTATCATGAAAGTCAATGGTTACAGGTTTCGAACATTCTTCAAAATATCTTCTTTTGTGTTCAACAGAAGAAAGAAACTCATAAAGGTTTAAAACCACATGAGGGTGAGAAAAGTTTCAATTTTGGGTGAACTATCCCTTCGATGTTAGTTAGTGGCTAAAGATGATATTTTCAGGAAAAAGTCAATTCCGATAATGCAAATTCAGATATTTTGGACTTTTTGGCTTTTAATTAAAGAAACAATACACATTTTTATTAAAAAAATTCTCATTTTACAACTCCCCTACAATTAAACAGCTTAGTTTTACCATTTTTTAATCCATTCAGATGTTCTCCGAGCCTGACGGGAGCACTTTTAGCTTAGCGTAGCATAACTCATTGAATCAGATTAGACCGTTAGCATCTCCCTCAAAAGTGACCAAAAAGTTTAGATAATTTTCTTATTTAAAACTTGACCCTTCTGTAGTTACATTGTGTACTAAGAACAATGGAAAACGAAAAGCTGTTTTTTTCTAGGCTGATATGGCTATTGACTATACGCTGATAATCAAAGAACTTTGGTACGTACCATGGCTATATAGCAGGCTCAATGGTATTATGCAGCGCCTGAAATCAGTTAACTTCTGTCAATATAACCAATGAGACCAACTGCTTGCAACCATTGAGACATTTGTGAGAGACAATTCTGAACATATTTACTAGGGTGCACATCCTGAACTGTATCTATTTGAACTGGAATACATGAAAATTAGCCAATTTTCAGGTGCTGCGTATTTTCATTTCCCTTCTGCCATCTTAGTATGGCAGCAAAGTGATAACTGATTATTACACCAGAATGAAAGTATAGTTCCTTGCCATGTTCAACCTAGAAAAGAGCAACTTTTAATTTTTTCAACAAAGGCAAGCTTTAAATAATAAAATTTTCAGTGGTGTAAAGTAACAAATTACATATACATATTTAAAGGGATAGTTCGAAGAAAAAGAAAAATTCTGTCATCATATACATTCAGTTGTCACAAACTTTTTTTTGTTGAACTAAAAAGAAGTTATTTTGAAGAATGCTGGAAACCTGTAACCATTCCTACGATGGAAGTCAATTGTTACAGGGTTCTAACATTCTTCAAAATATCTTCTTTTGTGTTCAAAAGAAGAAAAAAAAGGATTTTTTAGGGCGAGTAAAGTTTCATTTTGGGGTGAACGATCCCTTCAATGTTAGTAAGTGGTTAAAGATGATATTTTTCAGGAAAAAGTCTGTGGTGAAACACCTGTTCTTAAGGATCATTTTTAGTCTTCACTAAATTCATCAGTGCAAAATTGCAAATTAACGAAGAAAAGGTTATTTTCCAAAAACAAACACTCATAATCAAAGATTTGTACTGCAAAAACGCTTTTCTTACTTTTTGTCTTGTTTCTAGTCCAAATATCTGAAAATTGTTCAATCAAGAAGCATTTTTAAGACAAGCAAAACTTGTTTTAAAAACTAATATGCCAAAATCAAGTGATTTCTCTATAAAACAAGCAAAATAATCTGCCAATGAGGTAAGAAAAAAATCCTGTTTTTCTCTTTGGCATAAGATTATTTTGTTTATCCAATTGTCAGATTTTTTTTAATAATAATTATTTAATAATATTTACTAATAATTTAATTTTGACATTATTTCTTAAAACATGACAATATTTTTTGCTTGTCTAGAAAATGCTTTTTGATTTAAGACGTTTCAGATATTTGGAATAAAAACTCTATCATCCATGATGCAGTATGGAAGTAAATAACAAAAAAAACAAAACTGAAAAACTAGGATAAATGAGAAAATATAACATGAGTAGCAGCACGATATGGCTGTATATCGACACTGGTGGAAGGCATGCGTTGGCTCAAGGCCACAGGCCGAGTGCCTTAGTGCACTGCTATAGGTCTAATAAGTCTAAAAAACCCTTTTGTAAGAGGAACTACTTTCTTTCGCCATTTATTCACATCTGCATCTGACCGTCAGAACAGCAGAAACTGTTACTCATTGACCAACATCCCTTTAGAGTTAGTATTTGAATGATTCTCTAGTGTAATGTCTAAAATTATGACAAAACAGATGATTTTGCTGACAATTTAAGATTATAAGGCTGAACGGTATGAAATGCCATCAGTCTACGGACATTTCCCAGTTTTTTTGTGTTGCAATCGGGAGATCAGAATAATTAACCCCAAATAAAGCCAGAGCAAAGCAAACACTACCAGATTACTATGGTATTAATACAGCACTATAAAATACAAAAGAGAGAGATCAACTTAGAATATCACTTACCTGTTCTGTAATGATTTGTTCAGCTGTAGTTTGAAATGTAGGCTAAGAAAATGCTAGTTTTTCTCCCCTAAGGACTTATTATGCAGTTTCTGTCGCCATCTTGTGGCTTCGCTCTGCTCAGTATAACAGGCTGATGGCTGACAACGCACTGAATCTCAGGTATTATGAATATTTAAAATAGGCACTGCAGTTTATTTATAAGGACATAGTTACAATCTAAACAACTACATTCTCGACGAAAAAGCCTCAAAAATACATTATGTTGTCCAACAGCTGCAATATTTGTCAAACTGTAGTCCTCTGCTTGCCACTCATGTGGGTGGAGTACTACACAAAGGTGAAGAGGCTGTACAGGTGCTCATATTACTTTAAAATCTCACGGCTATCAGCCAATCAGATTCCAGAACCAGACAGAACTGTTGTATAAAACAATATAAAACAACATAACACATCGTATAAAACAATGCAAGTCTATGCCTACCTGTGTCAACATGCTGGGCTGAATATGCAGAGGCTGTGTGGACTGGTTTTGGGGCACTATGGGCACCGAGTTGTCCATTCTCACAGGATATCCAGTGTGTTTGTTGGAGGTCTGCAGCCCTGCTGAATGAAACATGAGCGATTCAGCTTAAATGCATTAGGAAACAGCGTGAGTGTAGGAGGAAAGGATGCAGGGAGAAGAGGGTTTGGGTAAAAAGGGCTCGGGTAGGGGCTCACCCTGGATGGTAGGAGGGCACACAATGAGGGTTTGCTGGAAGGGCTCTGTCTGGGCACACAGCTGAGTAGGGCGAGCCTGCAACGGCACACTCTGCTGAGCCAAGCCTGGGATATTTATAGTGGCCTGCTGGTACAGACCAGGCTGGTAGTTCAGTAAAGGAACGTTGCTGCTAAGAGACAGGGACTGGCCCCCTGTGGAGGCCATCTGCCAGTTACGGAAAGAGAGGGAGACTCTTAGCACCATTGACTAACACACAAATAGCACACAAGACCTTAATATAGCATGCATACTATGGTTTAGTGCAGTGGTTCGCCTGTTAATGACAGTTCTGATGTCGTTTTGCTCATGCTGCTGTTAAACTTTTTTTTTTTTTTTTGCATAGACAAATTAAACAGTGCTTTCATAGATGGCGCATTTGTTTTTTTGTGGGTCCACATTACCTAAATTGGTTTGTTTAGGTTTGTTTGTTCATATACTGTATGGCAGTGTTTCCCAACCCTGTTCCTGGAGACACACCAACAGTATATATTTGGGATGTCTCCATTATCTGACCCATTAGGGTTTTGGAGTCTCTTCTAATGGTCTGATGAGTTGTTTAAGGTGTGTTTGATTAGGGAGAGGTTGAAAATATGTAGTGTTGGTGTGCCTTCAGAAACACGGTTGGGAAACACTGCTGTATGTGACCTTGGACCACAAAACTAATCAATTTGTTGAAACTAAGATTTGAACATCACATGGAAGCTGAATAAATAGGCTATTTATTAATCAAATGTATATGTAAATGTAAATATAATAATATTGATAATGTTTGGCAGTACAAGATACAAGTATTTGAACATTCAGAATCTGTTGAAATATTGAGAAAGATTGGCATGTGTCTTGTTATTGCAAGATGTTTGATAGCATTCTATTAGAAGACTATAGAAAGTCCATCCATTGACCACTGTTTGAAAGATTTGGCACATTTCATTGCACTGGAAAGTAGGGCTGTACGATTAATCGAAAGAAGATCGCGATCTCGATTTGACTCTACACACGATCTTATTTCAGCTTTTCTACGATTCAGCCAATTATATTTTCAAGGTCAATAGAGAGGCATAAACGCGGTCTTTTGATGAATTTAATATTAATATTTGAACATGTATTTAGTTTAGTAGAACAGATTTTTGTTATTAATTATTTTTTGATGCAATACATTTCTTTCGTTTACATTTAATATTTAATTAAAGAATTTTTTTATGTTAGTTTACAAGTATTATATATTTAATTTTTCATTTGCTTTTGTGATCTTTTTATATTTGCTTCATACTAGGTTTGAAATATCTATTAAGCCATATATTGTTGTCAAAAATACACAATTATGTCGAACATACTGTAAAACTTTTTGTCTTGGTTTTGTGCTCCAGGGTCACATATGATATTTAGGCACAAAATTATTATTTTGGCATAAAAGAAAAATCCATTATTGTTGGCAAAAATACACAATTATGTGGAACAAAAAACTTTTTGGACTTTTTTGTGCTCCAGGGTTATAAATATGCTATTTAGGTATTCATGCTGTTTTCCATATACAGTCAAAACTACATTTATTCAGACATTTCTCACATTATCAGTTTATTAGCTTTAGTTTTGAAAATTGTAATAAAATATGACATGAACTAAAGGTTTTAACTGTCAAAATAAATAAATTGTGAGTAATATTGTAATGATATTTGGCATAAAAAAAATCCATAATTTAAGCCATATATTGTTGCCAAAAATATACAATTATGTCAAAAGTAAAACTTTTTGGTCTTGGTTTTGTGCTCCAGGGTCACATAAGATATTTAGGTAATCATGCTGTTTTCCATATACAGTCAAAACTAGATTTCTTTAGACATTTCTCATATCATCACAGTTTATTAACTTTTGAAAATTGTAATAAAATATAACAAGAAAAGGGACTAAGCCGAAAATAAAATAAATGAATGAATATGACAACAACTAAAGGTTTAAACTGTGTGACAAAAAATTTCATCTTGATAAATATTCTAATGATTTTTGGTAGAAAAGAAAAAGAAATAATTTTGAGCCATATATTGTTGCCAAAAATATACTATTATGCGGAACATAAGACTTTTTGGACTTGATTCTGTGCTCCAAAACAAAAACTAAAGGTTTAAACTGTGTCAGAACCAATGATTCTCTATCCCTTTAACAAACATGCAGAGTCTGCCTACACTACCTGACAAAAGTCTTGTCATTGATACCAGTTGTAAGTTCTAGTTGATCATTTGGAAAAGTGAAAGAAAATCGATTCTTTTGATGAATCATCTGTTGAACTGCATCCCAATCATCACAAATACTGCACAGGAACCTGCATAGACCCAAGATTCTCACAGAAATCAGTCAAGTTTGCTGAAGGAAAAATCATGGTTTGGGGTTACATTCAGTATGGGGGGATGGCGAGAGATCTGCAGAGTGGATGGCAACATCAACAGCCTGAGGTATCAAGACGTTTATGCTGCCCGTTACATTGCAAACCACAGGAGAGGGTAAATTCTTCAGCAGGATAACGCTCCTCATACTTCAGCCTCCACATCAAAGTTCCTGAAAGCAAAGAAGGTCAAGGTGCTCCAGGATTGGCCAGCCCAGTCACCAGACATGAACATTATTGAGCATGTCTGGAGTAAGATAAAGGAGGAGGCATTGAAGATGAATCCAAAGAATCTTGATGAACTCTGGGAGTCCGGCAAGAACGCTTTCTTTGCCATTCCAGATGACTTTATTAATAAGTTATTTGAGTCATTGCAGAGATGTATGGATGCAGTCGTCCTAGGTCATGGAAGTCATATACAATATTAGCTCTTTTTCCACTGCACCACGACTTTATATTCTATACTGTACATTATTTCTGTTAAGTGACAAGACTTTTGTCAAAGCAAAGTCAGACCTTACTGTCCTAATTCAATAATTAAAAAATTAAGGCATGATCATCTTTTATTTTGGTAAAAGGTCAAAATAAGTGTGATCTAGAGGCCTTTGCCTTTCATTTAAGCCACTTCTGATACCAAATGATCAACTAGAAGTCATTATTACTTGTTGTTCCTAAAACTTGGATAGGTGACAAGACTTTTGTCAGGTAGTGTATAAACTGACATTGTCAAAAAATGTTTTTGTCTTTCCTGGAAAGAACTAGCATATGGCTGATTAATTAAAACACGTCAGAACTGTGATTTAAGACAAACCATCACTATTAGACTTAGCTAGACATTACCAATAATATTGAGCTGCATAATTATATTAGTTCTCTATTTTTCACATGCAAGCGATAACTGAATCTAAATGCATTGCTAATGGACCGCATTTCCCACAATGCTCGTGCATCACACACCTGGCTGTGCTGATTGAGTTGACTGCTGAAGGTGACGGTGAGATTGGCGGCTGCGCTCGGGCCGTTGTGGCTGCTGAACAGGTTTTTGTTGTTGTCGAAGGCAGTGCATCTGCGCTTGCAGATGTCCATGTTTTGGAAGCAGGATTTCACGCTGCACAAGAGAGGGTGGTCAGTGAGGGTAAAAACAGAGAGAGGTGTGGAAGCTCCATCTGGATTATATCAGGGCTTACTGAGAGCTGTGTGGAAAGTGAAGCAGGTGGGTCATCGTCACAAACGGGTGGTTGAGGGTCTTGGTGGGTGTTATTCTCTTGTCCGCATCTAATGTTAGCATTTTCTTTAGCAGGTCAATGAACTCTCTCCGATCAGCCTTCTCCGCTAAAATGTCTGTGCCCTCCAGGTTACTCATATTGACCTGGAGGGGAAAAAACAAAGACACAAGGAATTAGTGTACACCATACTGTGCAAAATCCTAAGCAGCATTGCTGGCCTATGACTTTTGCACAACATATAATCAATCAGTCTATTTATAAAAACAAACAGAAAATATAGGAAATAAGCCTCAATTTAGCCTCTATAATATTCAGATCTGGACCTGAGGAGGCCAATTCATGCAACCCAGGCTCATTCTGAAAACGTAGTCCCGTAGACGTATCTGGAGACCGCGAAATACGTAGCCGGAGGTACGTTATGGCTGCATTTCATTTTTTTAAGCAAACGCTGTGGGGCGGTGTGACACATTTCCTTTCGGCGCTTGCCGGCCAGCCGCTCGCTCGCCTCCGTGTGGAGGGCTTTCCCACCGCAACCAGTTTGTCCGGTTAGCTCTTCGTGTACGTCGGCAGACTCGAGGCGCAGAGAGGGGCTGACCACGACGACGACGACCGGGTTCGAGTCCGGGGAAGAGTGGTTCTAGAAATCAGGTAAGAAATAAAAATAAAAAAAAATCCAAAAAATAAAGTGAACAAGTTCATCATAGGGTGAGAATGTGGTCAAAATCCGAAAACGTGGTAAAAATCAGACGAGGGCCTTTCTTTTTCTGGATGGCTTTGTGAATCGTCGTTGGTTGGGTTTAGGGAAGGAGGAGGTCAGCCGATTGGCCGGTCGCACGGTCAATCATTCTGTCAACCAGGCAGACAGGCGGAAGGTCGTTCGACAGCAGCCTCTGGCGGGTTTACGCGAGAACGTTCGAAACACGGAAAAAGCGCACACAGCGGCCTCTCGCGGATTCACGAAAACAAAAACTGCAAAAATACATGCCTTCCGGGACGTATTTCGCGGTCTCTAGAAACGTCCACGGGACTATGTTCTCACAATGAGCCTGGGTTGAATTCATGACTGTGTTTCATTAGCTGGCATGGCATATAAGAGCATAATGGATTAAAACCTGTCTGTACTTTTCAACATTCACAATTCCAACAATTCAGACAATATTGCTTACAACACTGGTAGAAATGCCTTCTGGTAGAAAACCAGGACAATCAGGCTCTCTCCAACATTGTCTCTCACAATTAAACAACTCCTATCCTAACAAAGCATAAATCAAGTGAAGGATCATTTATTCACCCTGTATAAATCTCAATTTAAAAAAAGACAATAATATGACTGGTTTTGTGGTAAAGGGTCACATATATCCATTGTACAATCAGTAAAACAACAGATTTAATGTTGGCCAAAAACTTTTGCACAGTACTTTATGCAACACTTTTAAAGTAAATAAGTAAATCAATCTAAATTCAAATGTAGTTTCTGGACTATTTGTAGGTCAGAATTCAAATATTACATATTACAGTAATGCAACAATCTTTTTTTAATCTTAGTTAACATTAATTTCAACGTTTAATTTTATTCACTTAAACTTTTAATTTAATACATTTTTCAAAATTCAACTTTTATTTTAAAAATGCATTTGTAAATGTTATTTAATGGAATTAAGCTAACATCAACTAACAAATAGCTGTTTGTTAAATTAGAAAAATTATTAAATAGTGTAACAAATGTATTAGTGATTGTTACTAATACATTAACTAAACATAACTAATGGACAATGTTGTAAAGTGTTATCAAAATAAGCATGATTCACATGGTTTATTGGACACCAAAGTGTTCATTTTGGTTAACCAAGTTAATTAAGGTTTGCATGCTTATATCAAACTTTACTATTACCCTTAGAAACAAACTGTTTTGAAGCTGTACTAGGATTTCAATATGTAAATTACTTTTTCCCCTCAATCTTTTTTAAATTAAATCTCAGTAAGGCTTTTATAATTGGTTTCAAGAAAAACAGTTAATAATTGAAACTAATCTATATTTATTCCATTTTATATTATTCATTCATTCATTAATATTCTTTTCGGCTTAGTCCCTTTATTAATCCGGGGTCGCCACAGCGGAATGAACCACCAACTTATCCAGCATATGTTTTACGCAGCGGATGCCCTTCCGGCCGCAACCCATCTCTGGGAAGCATCCATACACACTCACTCACACTCATACACTACAGACAATTTAGCCTACCCAATTCACCTGTACCGCATGTCTTTGGACTGTGGGGGAAACCGGAGCACTCGGAGGAAACCCACGCGAACGCAGGGAGAACATGCAAACTCGACACAGAAAGCCAACTGACCCAGCCAAGGCTCGAACCAGTGACCTTCTTGCTGTGAGGCGACAGCACTACCTACTGCGCCACTGCGTCGACCCATTTTAAATTATAATATTTTGTTATATTTATATTATATTATTATTATCTATTTTATATTATATACGTACATATACACACACACACACACATACACACATGTAAAATGAATATGAATATACATTTAAAAGTGAATATAAATATAAATAAAACATGAATATAAATAATGTAAATAATATTATTTTATAACTCTAACATATAAAATTGAGGAGAGGTAATCACGATCGAACGCCCAATAAGGGGGGAGAGCATGCTCGGAGCCCGGCGGCTAGTCAGCGGACCAATCTGAAACAATGAATAACACCTGTTTGTTCTAGTGATTGGGCCGAAGAGACACCCTTCTTAAGGAGAGGAGAAGGAGCAACCGGGAGAAGAGAGAACACACACACACACAACTACAGTGGTGTGAACGACCAACTGCTGTAAAATACAGCCTTTACCTTACTTGATTCGCCGACCCTGTCTTCTTCTTTCCAGAATAATAACGAACTTTACTACAAATATATTATAAAACTTGTAAAAATGAGAAAACTTTTATAATAATATAAAAGTTTTACTATTATTATACAACTTTAACATGGTTTACCTTTAAAATGTACAGCTTTAACATAAATGTGTGTACAATAATTCCATCGCAATTCAGTGCAACAAATATATTTATGTAAAGTTGACTCAACATACTTTGTCTAACCTCTACTCAATAAAATACATATAAAAATGCGTTCAAACAAGATTTTATATTTTAAATGATCATAAACTTGCTGATAAATAGGTAAAACCCTTTTGGTTTAAAAGCAAAAGTATATATTTCAAGAATTTTGTGGCTCCATTGTGATATATGTAGCATAAAAAAACATTTTGACCCATATTATGTATTTTTGGCTTCTAACAAAAATATACCAGACTGTTGTCCAGGGTCACATATTTTTGTATACAAGCTGTATTGATCCTTTTTTTATTACTTGAAACCCCCTTTTCATCTTTGACTCATGCATAACCTCATATTTGTATTATTTATGATCTTTTCACCCATTACTATACACTCGACACTACCTGCATCATGTCATCGAGGCAGTTGAAAATGTATTTGCGAGCCTCTTTGGACTTGATGCCAAACTCAGCCTCGTGCTCGGCAGGAGTCTAAAAACAGAAACACATCAGTGAGGAAAGTGTTCAATCACGAATTGACCGCTGATGTCTTTGAAAACAAAACACACAGTGGTGCTTTAAGTGGGACATGCCTTCAGTCTCCAGAGAGGGTAGCTGGAGTCTGGGCCTCTGTGGAAGAAACGGCTGGTTTTAGTGCCGGCGCTCAGGAGATACTCCGCTGGCAAACCTTGAGTCTGGGAGATGTACCGAATCTGTAGGGATATACATTAAATGTAGATTATACACACATTCAGCACATTTGGACTGTTGCCAAATAGTGTATGAAGAAGATGATAATTGGTCCAAATTGGCTATATACTATCAAATATACCATCAAATGATTGGATTCAGTAAGGTTTTTATGGTTTTAAAAGAAGCCTGTTCTGCTCTCCAAAGCTGCATTTATTTGATGACAAATATAGAGCAACTCAAACATTGGGAACATTTACAGGAATATAAAATAGCCATTAAAGGTGCAGTATGTAAGATTGACACCCAGTGGTTGAACTAGGTATTGTCGTTCAAATTCAAAACACGTTTTCACCTGGTCCCTCCTTTACCGACTCCACGTAAATTCAGGTTGCCATACTGACAACAGCATGCCTGATTATCGAGCCTACACCGTAACTACACACCATAAAAAGAATCTTTTCCATGTTAAAGGAGTTTTTGTTCAAACCACTATCTGAAATTTCTTTTTTCTCGAGGCTGAACAGCAGCATAAACTATTATGACAACGATCACCTCAGGTACTGATTATGTGCTCTTTTCAGTGTTAAATGCTATCATTTGGAGTTTGAAAATAAATTTAGGTGACATTTATTGCCTTATTGAAAGCAGCAGCAGATAGTTCACCTCAGATCTTGTGACATGAAAAACAACAAATATCAGTCATTCATTTTTAATAATGTTAAAGAGGTTTAATATGTATTAACTATATTCTAAACCATACCATTTCGTTTAAGTGCAGTACACTATTCTGTGCTTCTGAATAGCTCTATTTAAATGTTGCTGTTGTCCTGCAGAAGTCGCATTCGTATACATTGAAGCAGCCGTCAAGACTGAAATTAAATATGATGCATTTTACACCAAGGCAACCCAGGGTGCTGAAATATAATTGGGTAATCTGACAGAGGGCAGGTTACATTGACCAAAACAATGTCAGGCACATTTTCAATGAAGAATAACTGATTTTAACTGATTTGTAGATAAACAAATATGTTCACTTCGCATGTTCTCATGGAAATTTTATGTTTTAGAAGAGTCAAAACCTTACATACAGCACCTTTAAATTCATAAAATAATTAATCATTTCAATTTATTGATGAGTTCAAAGAATACATTTTCAGCAATATTACTTCAGTCTTCACTGTATGGAGCTAATAATATGTCAAAACTTTTGGAAATTGAATTGTGTTAATCTGAATTATCAACAATTGTAAATAAATAAAACACAGAATATTGAAAACAGAATATTATATGCCATTGTCCAAATATTGAATTTTTCCAAACAGGTTTTGCAGTCTAGGAATTCAGAAAACAAAAACGTAGTTTGAAAATATGTCTAAAAATTTGCCTTAAAATATATTGTCTTATATTTCAAATGTTCATATTCAAGTTAGAAAAATATCAAATTCAAAACTATTTAAAATGGTATAAAATATACAGTTTTATTAAAAAACACTTCACACTTCAATCATTAAAAATTACCCTTTTTAAATTCAAATAGTTTTGTCATATCATCAGCTCCATATCAGTGTCACATGGTCCTTCAGAAATCAATATAATATGCTGATTTGCTGTAGTATTATGATCTATTATGATTGGTATACAATCATTAGTAATAATTCATGCAATTGTTAATGTTGAAAACATTTTTCCTGCTTCATAGTTTTCTCAAAGTGCGATATGTTTAACTTCTTACAATTCTTTGATGAAGAAATTTCAAAATAACAGAGTTTATTTGAAATATAAATACAATATACAGCGTTTCTTCTAGGATTATTTTCCAGCTGTGGCAGCAGGCCTTTAACACAGATCTTCCAACTACCAATGGCGTTATTTCAATGACAAATGTCGTAGTATTACAAGTCAAGATCACGTAATACGAGCATGCAAATCTCTTTGCTTGAGTGCCAATTTCCTCTGTTCGTGCACGCTCTCTAACAAACGCTGCTGAAGTGTGATTTAGTGCGTTGAAGTAATGAGTATGTCTCCAACACTTATTAGACTTGCTAGGATTATTTATGAATGTCTCCAATAGACCCACAGAATGGCATTGATGCATCCTGATGTAAAGTGAAATGGCCATAAACTCTAGCAAAATAAAGTCATTGTATGCAGAACCATATATATTTATCTATAAATAAAGTATAATTATGGAAACTGTGTTCATCATGACTGAAAGCTACATCATGTTTGCTGGCCTTAAGCATCAGTCAGTCAGTCAGCATGTAACCTTAAAGGGTTAAACAAATAATGCACAGCACCACTACAATTACAGAATTAATAATTTGGTGCGATTATAACCTGCTATAAAAAAAACAGCAACAACTGAATGTTTGAATGAGAAGCTGTAATGTAGCCGTGGCGGGAATGAATTTTGGTGTGGTGCTCCACCATGGAACAATGAATGTAGCAGAAACCATGGTATATATTGTACTTTTACTCATTAATTCAATTTAATGTGTTCCTGATGGAATAAAAGGAAATACATTTTAATTGTTCTTTTGAATGGTGCTTTATCACAGTTTCCACATAAATATGAAGCAGCCCAACATTTTTCAACACTTATAATAATAATAATAATAAGAAGAAATGTTTCTTGAGCAGCAGATCATCATAGAAGAATTATGCCAGGAGGAGCATGTGATAACAATTTACATTTGAAACTATATTTAGTAAGTTAAACAGTTATTTTGATAATATTTCAGAATTTCACAGTTTTAAATAAAATCAAATAAATACAGGTTTGCTGAGCAGAATAGGCTATAACATTTAAAAACTCTTACTGATCCTAACAATTTGATTGCTAGTGTATTTTCTATTAATACAATAAAATATAAGCCAATATTTGTCATTTAGAGATCTTCAGCATTGGCTTGAATCTTCAGCAGAAGTGTAAGCGCCCCCTTGTGTCACTTCTCACGTCTAGCTTTCCCAATTGAATTATGTAAATCTAATTGATTTTTGCACAGGACTGATTCAATTAAATCAAACCAAATCTTATTACCGACCTGATCGTATTCTGAAGCTCCCGGATACAAAGGCCAGCCCAGGAACAGTTCAGCAATGACACAACCCAGAGACCACATGTCAATGGCCTCACAGAACGGAAGGCCCAGAATGATCTCTGGAGCTCTGCGTCACAACAGACAAATTATAATAGAGTTATTTCATTTCACTGGCAGATTTCCTTTCGTAATGTAAAATACAAAGACACGCACATGATGAGTTTCTCAGGTTCTTTCTGACAAAATTGAGTTATTGACATATTCTTATTAAATGACAACATATTTACATTATGGGATGTTTTTTTTAAAGTTATTTACACTTGAAGACTTTTTTATTTAAAAACAAATGTTACACACATACTGTTTGCAATATGGAATGCAAAACCTTTGAAGCTCAATATCTCAAAATCATTCAGAACGCAGATAGAACCTTATAATTCAAAGGTGATGGTTTGTCTGTTTATAATTTATCTTATATATTTTCAATTCAGTTTGAAAACACAATTTTTAAAAAGTATTTTATAACTTTATTCAGTTTTTTTTATTTATATACTTGTTGGTTTATTTATTTTTAAATCTATTATTGACGCCTAAAAATCTGATACCATATATAGGCATGGAAAAAATAATTAAGAGACCATTGCAAGTAACTCGGGTTTCACATTTTATAGTTCATAAATAACATATTAACATATAATATCTGACCTACATAACATATTCATTAATAATTAATTCACCGCCGCCTACAACGACGATGCCATCGTCCATCACGATGTTTCATATTACACATCGTACGATGCCAAATTTGTCGACATCACCCATCCCTAATGCAAACTTCACACAGAGATGCCAACTGACCCAGCCAGGACTCAAACCAGCGACCTTCTTACTGTGAGGTGGCAGTGCTAAGCACTGTGCCACTATGATGCCTGGCTTAAGATAAAAATTAAATGGTTTCATATGCTTATTTATTACTTTATAAGATACCCCTAGTATCAGAAGGTTCTTATTGACCATATTTGGAAGGGTCATAAATAGTAATGGTTTGGCTCTTCTGCAGCGAGCATATTAATGATCATGTGTGCAACATATCAGTTTGTGCAGATGACGAAGAATGTGACCGATAGACGACACACATTACGTGACCACACACACAGACACACACACACACTGTCATTAGCCCCCCTGAATTATTAGCTCCCTTATTTACTTTTTCCTCAATTTCTGTTTAATGGAGAGCAGCTGTTTTTTTTAACACATTTCTAAACATAATAGTTTTAATAACTCTTCTCTAATAACTGATTTATTTTATCTTTGCCATGATGACAGTAAATAATATTTGACTAGATATTTTTCAAGACATTTCTATACAGCTTAAAGTGACATTTAAAGGCTTAACTAGGTTAATTAGGTTAACTAGGCAGGTGAGAGTAATTAGGCAAGTTATTGTATAACGATGGTTTGTTCTGTAGACTATCGAAAAAATAGCTTAAAGGGGCTAATAATTTTTACCTTAAAATGTTTTTTTTATTTATTTAAAACGGCTTTTTATTCTAGCTGAAATAAAACAAATAAGACTTTCTCCAGAAGAAAAAATATTATCAGACATACTGTGAAAATGTATTTGCTCTTTTAAACATCATTTGGGAAATATTTAAAAAAGAAAAAAAAAAATCAATTATTGACCATATTTGGAAGGATCATAAATATTCATATATATAAAAGTTCAGCTCTTATGCAGCGTGCATATTAATGATCATGTGTGCAACATATCAGTTGGTGTTATAGCTGCTGATCTCCTGATGATGCGGCAGATGACGTAGAATGTGACCTTATGTACATGCAAATATTGAGGGCGTGCCAGGGCAACAGTCTGTATTGTGTTCTGATTGGCTTGTTTTTCACAAGATTTTACTCTTGCTGAATTTATATGAGAACACATCAACAATGGGGTTTGAGGCTCATGATATGGCCATTTCCATATACTGATCTCTAATTATACAAATATGACTAGGTTTATTCAGATTCTCTTACAGGTGGAGGTTTAAGAATTGTTAAGTTATTATTATTATTTTTTTAAGATGAAGATTAAATGGATTAATTGAATGGTTAAATGGTGTAATATATTACTTTTAAAAGTAGCTTTACCCAGCACTGTCAGTTTCATTTCTACATCAAACATCCTTACCGGTAATATCTAGACTGCAGATAAGTTGAGCACACGGCCTTAGAGACGTGACTGGCAGAACCGAAGTCGATGACCTTGACCCTGTAGGGCTGCCTGATGGGGTCCACCAGCATGATGTTCTCGGGCTTCAGGTCAGCGTGGATGAGCCCCAGACTCTTGAGCTTCATCAGCGCCGTCGATACCTGCTGCAGAACCGGTCGGATGCACTTGAGGAGCAGCGGGCTGAACTTGCTGTGCTTGAGGAAGTCGTAGAGGTTCTGCTCCAGCATCTCGAACACCAGACACGTGTGGTTCTTGTGCTGGAAACACTCGTAGGAGCGCACAAAGTTGAACTCGTCTGCATTCTCTGTGCTGAGGCGGCTGAGGATGCTCACCTGCAAAAAAAAAAAAAGACAGGATTGAGTCTTTTAGGTTTCTAGGGATTCATTAATTTATAAATATTTGTTTACTTAGAAATTAGTGCATTAATTATAGTCAGATATCCATTTGAGAGTTATAGACCCTTTTCACAAGACAGTGATAATGTGTTTAACAGGCAACAGCTTTTTAAATCCTCTTTAAGTTTTTTAATATACAGTTGAAGTCAGAATTATTAGCTCCCTTGTTTATTTTTTCCCCAATTTCTGTTTAACAGAGAGAAGATTTTTTCAGCACATTTCTGAACATAATAGTTAACTGAATTCTTTTATCTTTGCCATGATGACAGTAAATAATATTTGACTAGATATTTTTCAAGACACTTCTATACAGCTTAAAGTGACATTTAAAGGATTAATTAGGTTAACTAGGCAGGTTAGGGTAATTAGGCAAGTTATTGTATAATTACAGTTTGTTCTGTAGACTATCGAAAAAAAATAGCTTAAAGTGGCTAATAATTTTGACCTTAAAATGTTTTTTAAAAAGTTCTAAATGGCTTTTATTTTAGCTGAAATAAAATATATATATATATATTCATTTTCTTTTCGGCTTAGTCCCTTTATTAATCTGGGGTCACCGTAGCGGAATGAACCGCCAATTTATCCAGCATATGTTTTACGCAGTGGATGCCCTTCCAGCTGCAACCCATCACTGGAAAACACCCATACACACTCACACACATACACTACAGACAATATAGCTTACCCATTTCACCTATACCACATATCTTTGGACATGGTGGGAAACTGGAGCACCCGGAGGAAACCCACGCGAACACAGGGAGAACATGCAAACTTCACACAGAAACGCCAACTGATCCAGCTGAGGCTCGACCCAGCGACCTTCTTGCTGTGAGGCGACATGCTACCCACTGTGCCACTGTGCATTGCATTACATTATTTTTGCATTAAAAAAAAATTGAATTACCGTTTAGATTATTATTGCGAGATTATTGTAATGCAGCATGTTGCTCTCTCTTCTGGCTGCCGTTACCAGAGCACACGACACACCAAGTGTATCTGTCTGCAGACTGCAAGACAGGGCCGTAACTTGAAAGGGGCGTAACTTGTAGTTAGTTAGAGGTGTAACTTGCAGTTATCGAGATCCCATTGAACCATGCGAGATGTCTCGACGACATATTGTTAGCAAGATGGCGAAAATACCTTCCAAAGAACATTTTCAGCAAACATTTTCATGAGTTTTCTCCAAGTTTATCCACAACATATTCAGTTGATATATTTTTTATAATTATTTACACAACTGCACTCACTGACTTCTTCGCCCATTTAGCCTACTTGGGGTCACCCCGCTGTGGTTGCAAATAACTGTACAATGGCAAGCGAGTCAAGTTTAAAAAACCTCCACAACTCGTGGCTGTACGTGCACAGTGGAGTAGGTTTAGACGTTAATAACTATAATGGTTGGGTTTAGGGTTGGGAAAGTTGTAGACATTAATAACTGCAATGGTTGAGTTTAGGTGTGAAGTAAATATAGATGTTAATAATGGTGACGGTTGCCATCTTGCCGACAGCATAGTTTTGACAGATGGGTCTTGATAACTTCAAGTAACGCCTCTGCTATGAGTTACAATCCCTTCATGTTACGCCCCTGTCTCGCAGTCTGCAGACCAACCCTACTCTGACATTCGGACGCGCCTTCTGGGCAGTCGCACATAATTTTCAGTTTCATTCTCGCGGTGTCTGAAATAAAGAAATGCAAAATCAAGAGCCTTTATTCTCCCATGGTTGAATGAATGAATACTAGAAATTCACAGACTGCAAAAAAATTGAGGGAATGTGAAATATCCTACTCTAGTTAACAGCTCACCTCTATCTGACCCTGGCGCGCATACGAAGGGTGATTCTTGAGGATCTTAATGGCCACGATCTCGTTGGTTCCACGCTTCCAACATTTGGCGACCTGTCCAAAAGTTCCCCGGCCGAGGAACTCCAGAACCTCGTAGCTGTTGGAGAGGGAGCAGAGGATCTCGTGCTGCACCAGCTGGTAGTCGCCCTCACTGTGGGAGTTGCTGCTTTTGGTGGTGGACGTGGAATGAGCGATGGACTGAGCTGTGGCGTTTCCTCCACCTCCGGCCACACGGTTGGGGAGCACAGGCGCTGAAAGCTCTTCCAAAATCTGCACGCTGTCACTACTGTCCACCTCCTCACTCTTCCGCTTCAGACTGGCCCGTTTCTGATAGCCCTCGCATGTCAGAGAAGTGGATCCCGCATCTTTTCCACGGTGGCTGGATGTGGATGATGATGATGAGGATGATGAAGGCTCCGGGACACTACCGGTGCTGTCTGCCGCGCGAACCACCGTCTGCTCCCTCGGTGCTCCGGGAGGAGGAAACACCAGGCTGGAGGAGTTATAACTGGGGTTGAATCCAGATGTGGAGGGAGAGGAACCATTGGTTTGGTTGGGGCTGTGCTGGTAGTAACTGCTCTCGCCTGATTGGCTGCTCACGTTCCACGCATGGTTTTCCACCTTCAGTTTCTTGGAGCGGGACATGCCACTGGAGGACACGGAGGGAGAGGAAAAGGCTTGCATTTGTGTGGACATGCCTGGAAAAGAGAAATATTTTACATTAGTTACTTCACATACATTCATTCATCCATCCATCCATCCATCCATCCATCTATCTATCTTAGTTAATGCATAAACTAACATTAGCTCATACAACCTTATTGTAAAGAGTTACCACTATTCATTCATTCATTCGGCTTAGTCCCTTTATTCATCAGGGGTTGCCACAGCGGAATGAACCGCCAACTTATCCAGCATAGATGAACAGCTCTTCTAGCTGCAACCCAGTACTGGGAAACATCCATACACATTCATACACATATACTACGGTCAATTTAGTTTTTTCACCTATAACGTATGTCTTTGGACTGTGGGAGACACTGGAGCACCCATGCCAACACAGGGAGAACATGTAAACTCCACACAGAAATGCCTACTGGTCCAGCCGGGACTCGAACCAGCGCCCTTTGTGCTGTGAGGCGAGAGTGCTAACAACTGAGCCACTGTGTTGACCCCAGGTTATGGATAAATATGGTAATTTTAATGGTTTAATAAAATGAATTTTTGAAAATCGTTAAGCAACCCCCCACACCCCCAGGGGGTCCAGACCTCCACTTTGGAAACCACTGTTTTAGAAAACAGAATGTAGATCTGACAGTCTGCATTAACTAATTTGTTTGCTTGACACATTGACAATACTGTTACAGAATGGCTCTATTGGCATTTTTCTCAACATAATAAGATTATTTTCATGAGATTCATAAAATGGAAAAGTTTTCTGGGGCGCATATAAACTTCACATTCTTTAGATTTTACCTGGAAAATCAGATAAAAAAAAATCACTCTACAGGCTTTCATCAACTTAGGATGTCAGGGAAGGCCTCGTTCAAATACTCACCGGCCACTTTATTAGGTACACCTGTCCAACTGCTCGTTAACACAAATTTCCAATCAGCCAATCACATGGCAGCAACTCAATGGTCAAGACGATCTGCTTGATTGTATCAACGGTTCAGGCTGGTGGTGGTGGTGTAATGATGTTGGGGATATTTCCTTGGCACACTTTGGACCCATTAGTAGCAATTGAGCATTGTGTCACCTGAGTAATGTTGCTGGCCATGTCCATCCCTTTATGCCCACATAAATCTTCTGATGGCTACTTCCAACAGGATAACACGCCATGTCATAAACCGTGAATCATCTCAGACGGGTTTCTTGAACATGACAAAAAGTTCACTGTACTCAAATGGCCTCCACAGTCACCAGATCTCAATCCAATAGAGCACCTTTGGGATGTGGTAGAACGGGAGATTCGCATCATGGATGTGCAGCCGACAAATCTGCAGCAACTGTGAACACGATGCTCTCATGTCAATATGGACCAAAATCTTTGAGAAATATTTTCAGTACCTTGTTGAATCTATGTCATGAAGGATTAAGGCAGTTCTGAAGGCAAAAGGGGGTTCCAGCTTGGGCTGCACGCTTCTGGCAAAAATGTGAATCACGATTTTTTTTTGCTTAAAATCAAGATCATGATTTTTCTCACTATTCTGTAAATGTAAAATAAAGGTTAATTTGATTAGCCTATTACTATTGTTAATTCACAAACATATGGTACAACAATAATAATATTAGGCCTATGTGTAGCTCTACTGTTGCTTAAAATGCTAAATTTTGTATAGTCATTATGGTGGAATTTAAAAGACTTTCAATATGTCCTGTTTGTTAATTCACAGTAAAATGATGACCTGAACTTGATTTATTATGTTTAAGACGTGCTTGTCATCTGTAATTGACAACATTATTAGACTATTATATTTCCATTATATATAGGCTAGGGTTGTTTAACTGACACAGTAAACATTTATTTTCATCCACAACACTGTTTTCACTATGAAAGAAAAAAATACATCAAATGCTTGTCGTAATCACGACTCTAAAATGCAATATGATCATTTAAATGATGTGCGCACAGGGTGTTTCACTTCCAAGTGCGGCTCATGGCTGCGGTCACTGTGAGAAAAAACACATACATGCAAATCAAACCTCCCGCATGGCCCTCAAACGATTGCTCAGTGGAACAAACTGAACATTATTTACAACTTTATTACCTGTCATTCACAGCCTTTGCAGGCTCTTTTCACTAAAGTAGTCGTCATTTGCGTGCACGCGCGCATTCTCGGCAGTAAACAGCTCACGTGCGATTTTGCGACCGTGAATACATCATTACATGAAGACAGAAATGGCATTTTTGGGTGAATTATACCCTATAAATACAGTATATGACACTTTTAACACCATTTGAAGGTGTCAATGTTGCTGTGAAGACTTGTGCGACTGCCTTGCTTCTCTTCAGACCTTGAAAATATAATTGGCTGAATAGAAGCTGAATTAAGATCGTGTGTAGGGTCAAATCGAGATTGTGATCTTTTTTCGCTTAATCGTGCAGCCCTAGTTCCAACCTGGTATTAGTAAGGTGTACCTAATAAAGTCCCCTGTGAGTTTATATTACTTGTTGATGAAAACAGTGCCGGCCCGTCCAACAGGTAATATAGGCAATTCTTGGCGGGCCCCACAAACACTGCTCTTGTGTATATTTACTGAGTGTAAGCGCAAGGACAAGCGCGAATGTATAAATCATTAACAATACGCATTGTGCAATGCACAAACCCCATTAAACACTATGCAATTCACAACGACTGTGAGAAAAAAAAATAACCCCCACATTTCATTAAAAGAATAGCTCTGTATACTGTAATTCATACATGACAAATAGCTGAAAACAACAATAAATACACGACAACAATATGAATAAAAGCAAAAAATATTTGAAACATACCCAGCAGCACCACACTCTATTTTGCATAACACCACCCGCAATCGGCTATTGAGTGAACTAGATTGACATAATGTCCTACACAGACTCCACATTTCTCTCCAAATTGCTCACGTTGGATATAAAGCTGAAAAAGTGTCTTAAAGTCTAAAGTAATATAATGTCACAGATATTGTTGCTATTTTTAATCAATTATTAATAGAATTTTAATTTGAAATGAAATGGTGTCCAAACGGCATCTTTCCAGAGCCAAAAAAAAAAGAAAGAAAAGAAAAGCAGAGGAATAAAAGCAAGCTCAAAGTAAAGGTATGTTCTACTAAGCATAATACATTCTTTTATTTTGTCGTATTTGGACTTGTTTTAATAAATGCAAAAATGGCCATGAGCAAAGAAATACTTGTTTGATTTGTGAGAAAAAAATAGGCCACATTCAGCATGTTTCATTAGTTAATCAATTAATAATTTATCCCACTAATTCACCCTCCTCAAAAAAAAAGTTTCCCCCTTCGTTTTCATTCATTCATTTTCTTTTCGGCTTAGTCCCTTTATTAACCTGGGGTTGCCACAGCAGAATGAACCGCCAACTTATCCAGCACATGTTTTACGCCCTTCCAGCCTCAACCCGTGACCGGGAAACATCCATAAACACTCATAAACTACGGACAATTTAGCTTACCCAATTTACCTATAGCACAGGTCTTTGGACCTATGGGGAAACCGTAGCACTCGGAGGAAACCCACGCAAACATGGGGAGAACATGCAAACTCCACACAGAAACGCCAACTGACCCAGCCGAGGCTCGAACAAGCGACCCTCTTGTTGTGAAGCGACAGCACTACCCATTGCGCCACCACATCGCCCCCCCCCCCCCCCCCCCCCCCCCCCACACCCCATTTTGTCAAAATCTAAATTTACCCACTGTCCAACATCTAATTCAAAGTTTTGTTTGTGTAAATCCCTGAGTAAAAACTAGCTAAAATGTCTCCTGCATTTCTAGTTATTAATGCATATATCAGTATGTTATTAATGTACAAAAAAATGCATTTGATTCATGTTTTATTTGTATACGTCAAACTTAGGGCTGCACGGATGGATGTTTCCCAGTGATGGCTTGCAGCTGGAAGGGCATACACTGCGTAAAAAACATAAATAAGTAAATATTTTACGCATGTATTATTGATTAAATATGTTAAAGCTAATAAACATGTATACACTTAAATATTAAAATTGTATTTTTTGTGTTTTCTTCTCACTGTTTTCATACTAGTGGGCCCAATTTTTTTTTTTATCTTGCCTGGGGCCCCTCAACCCTACGGGCCGGCACTAGATGTAAACATTGCCAATAAAAATGCAATACATGGACATTCCTACCTACAACCCCTTTAATGACATCTCTAGGCATGGCGATAACCGTTTTCAAGGTATACCACTTTTTGGAAAGTCAAGGTTTTAAAACCGCCAAAATTTTCTGTAATACTGTTCCTAAGCTGTGTGTAAGATTTTTTATTTACATTTTTTGTTTTTGTTTTTTAGGACAACAGTATCTCAAGCAGAAAAATTTCCAAAGATGCCGTTTTAAATTGTAAAGAAATCTGTGTTTCTGAAACAAATTAAGAAGCAGAAGTAATTTGACTTAATAAGCCTGTCGTGTTTACTGTCCTAAAATATTATAAATCTTTCAAAAATTAGAAATTATTGTTTTCAAACGGGAAAAAGTTTTTGTTTTTTCCCCAGACATTTTAAAAATACCTTATTTTGGAGCTGTAATCACAACACCGCGATATTTTTATCCAAGGTTATCATACGGTCAGAATCTTATACGTTACCAGCCCATGCCTAGACATTTCTCATGCATGTTTACCTATAACATACGTCTTTTCATGTTTTCGACCAACAAAAATAAGGCAGAAATGAAAACAGACTCCTTACTGACTGGAAAGGTTGTAATTTTAGAGCATTTCTGAATATGTGGACACAAAAACATGAATAAAACAGACGCCCGTTGTCATAGCAACCGCTCTAGCTAGGTGATACCAGAGACAGGGTGGTTGCATTAGAAATGGCTGTACCCAGTCAGTAGGCAGAGGCTGTCATGGCAACAGTTGCTACTGTGTGAGGATAAAAAAAAGAGGACCAACAACGACAAAGGTATCACAAACAAACTATTCATCTTTCAATGTGACTGTCAAACATGTACAAACACGCGCTGGTTGTACCAATCAACAAATACTGTGATTGTCGGGCCAGACAGTTCGCTGGCTGCGGAAATACAACCTGACATGCTGTAATTATACATGCAAAACGCTCCACAAAGCCTCATATTTACCGTTTTCCTGCAGTGCAATGTCTTTGCAGCTCACCTGCTGTGTTGAATTCCTCAGCTTGACATTTGTCTGATATTAGGCCTCATTGTTTCTTCTTCTTTTCTTTAAAAATGTTCCTCTGTAAAACCAAAAATGTCGCTTTACTCGAGCCGACGAGCTCGCAGGTGTCTAGTAATAATAGACACAGTCCAACGCGGTGTGAGCATCATCTTTACACATTAATATTCTGCAAGGACAGCGAACAGAAATATGATTGAGACCTGGAGAGGAATGTAGGACATCAAATGGGCACCATTTCCTGGGTGTGAGGTCGAGCGCTGATTGGCCAGACGCGGATCACGTGACGCGTAAATCTTACTGTTTTGAGTCACGGAGCTTATTTGCATGGACTTATTCGCTTTATGTCCGAAAAGAAACAGGTTTTAGATGTAATTTGACCCCAAATATGTTATATTTTTATAATTAAACAATTTATCTGTGGCATTTATAATGAATCTTTTGATTTTATTTGGTAGATTGAATAATTCTTAACCTAGTTTAAAGGTTTCTATTATAGATTTTCATTTATATATAGACTCGCTCCAGTATATTAAAAGCAAGTAATGTCAAGATACAATTATAGCTGCAAAGGAGCTGAAGTTAATTGAGTTAATTGCTGTCACTTTAATTGCAGTCAAGCTTGGTGACTGAAAAGTCATGGTTTTGGGGTTACATTCAGTATTTGGGCATAAGACAGATCTGCAGTGGATGGCAACATCATGGGCAACTGCCCATTACATTACAAACCACAAGACAGGGCAAATTCTTCAGCAGGATAGCGCTTCTTCACATACTTCAGCCTCCACATCAAAGTTCCTAAAAGCAAAGAAGGTCAAGGTGCTCCAGGATTGGCCAGCCCAGTCACCAGACATGAACATTGTTGAGCATGCCTAGGGTAAAATGGAGGAGGCGGCATTAAAGATGGACCTAAAGCAGGGGTGTGAAACTCAATTCCCGGAGGGCCGCAGCCCTGCACAGTTTAGTTCCAACCCCAATTAAACACAGCTGATCAAACTAATTAAGTCTTTCAGTCTTGTTTGAAACCTATACAGGTAAGTGTGTTGAAGCAGGGCTAGAACTAAACTGCAGGGCTGCGGCCCTCCGGTAATTGAGTTTTACATGCCTGATCTTGATAAACTCTGGGAGTCCAGCAAGAATGCTTTCTTTGCTATTCCAGATGACTTTATTAATAAGTTATTTGAGTCATTGCAGAGATGTATGGATGCAGTCCTCCAAGCTCATGGGAGTCATACACAATATTAATTCTTTTTCCACTGCACCATGACTTTATATTCTATACTGTACATTATTTCTATTAAGTGACAAGACTTTTGTCTAAGCGAAGTCAGACCTTACTGTCCTAATTAAATAATTAAAAATCAAGGCATGATCATCTTTTATTTTGGTAAAATAAGCGTAATCTAGAGGCCTTTGCCTTTCATATAAGCCGCTTCTGATACCAAATGATCAACTAGAAGTCCAGTTATCATGTTGTTATTCCTAAAACTAGGCAGTGTAAATGTTCAAGATTTAACAAAATAATAAAAAAAATAGATATATAAAAATTAGGGAAGACATACATAATTACACAAAAATAATTATTTATGTATTGTATAACCTCCTTGATATTTATATATTATATTTCAATTTTTATTTTATGCGTACACAATTTGTTTCCGTTTCAAATAAAATGTATATTCATAAAACTTAAATTCCACAACATTTTTAATAAAACAAATGTTACTGCTTTTAAAACCCACTGGTTGAAATATAGAGGCAAATTAAATATCGTGACAAATAATTCATATTTTTAGATATGAATTAAGAAAAACACATATACATATACAGTTGAAGTCAGAATTATTAGCCCCCCGGTTTATTTTTTTCCCAAATTTCTGTTTAACAGAGAGCAGATTTTTTCAACACATTTCTAAACATAATAGTTTTAATAACTCATTTCTAATAACTGATTTATTTTATCTCTGTCATGATGACAGTAAATAATATTTGACTAGATATAGAAGACACTTCTATACAGCTTAAAGTCACATTTAAAGGCTTGACTAGGTTAATTAAGCAAGTTATTGTATAATGATGGTTTGTTCTGTAGACTATCGAAAAAAAAAAATAAATTAAAAAAAAAAAAAAAATATATATATATATATATATATATATATATATATATATATAGCTTAAAGGGGCTAATAACCTTGACCTTAAAATGGTTTTTAAAAAATTAAAAACTGCTTTTTTTTCTGGCCGAACTAAAACAAGTAAGACTTTCTCCAGAAGAAAAAAATATAGCAAGTACTGTGAAAATGTCCTTGCTCTGTTAAACATCATTTGGCAAATATTTAAAAAAGAAAAAAAAATTTTAAGGGAGGTTAATAACTCTGACTTCATCTGTAGATATCTACACAAAACAAAAGGGGTGCCCAAACTTTTTCTTAAAAGGGGCCAAAAACAAAACCTGATTGAGGGCTGTGATCAAAGTTAAATATACCACACTGTATTACATTAAAAGTGCCATGTGTAATTTCCTAATTATTTTGCTATTATTTTAAAATAACTAGCAAACGTTGCTTTAAAGATTTTAATGAATGATTCAGTATTATTTTTTAACATCGTAAAGTGAACTTATTATAGTAAAAAAAATTTACAATTAAATTTAATACACAATAGAGTTCAATGCTGAATACACTCGTCGAGTTGCTCCTGCCTTTGTGCATTGTACTCTATCTGTCAAGTTTACAGACTTACATTTTAAAAGTTTGATTTATTTACAACATTTAACTGAAACAACTCATTTTGATTGTTGTTTTTGTAGCTTTTCAACTAAACAAAGAAACAAAAGGTTATGTTAAATTTGAAATGACGATCTCTGTCAAAGGCATTCACCCCAACCAACTTCCCATCATTCTCCCACTCATTTCAGATGGGATGGCGAACCAAACCAAAGGTTACCATGGGCTAACTTTGGGCACCTCAGACACACACGCGCAGATACACACACACACACACGCACGCACGCACGCACGCACGCACGCACACACACACACATGCACGCACACACAAACAGAACAGAACCCGCCTGCATTAACAACTGCCACTGCATCACTAACTTTCCAAACGCATCAACAAAAAAATCTGAGTTAAATCACACATTCTTTAACAGAATATTATTTATTCAAAATGTAAACACAACATGACTACCTCTGATTACACGCCCTTCTAAAGAAAAGGATATTGATCAACAGTGTTCATGGAGGTGCTGAAAAAGATACGACTGCTAGTATCCGGGTAATCAGAATAGTTGAATTGGGGGAGGAAACCAGAACAAACTGGCACAATGAGAGTAAAAATTCACTCCGAGTCAAAACCAGCAGCCAGCGACGCAACCGTTCTGACCCAGAAAGAGATGTCTTGGGGTGCATTCGGATCTCAGCGAACTAGACTTTGACTTGAAAGTCTTCGTTGTGAATTATTTGTGCAGCTCAAAGTACTTGTCCAAACGAACACAACCAGAGATCTTACAGTACAACAGGAAACGCAAGAACTGAATGCATATCTGCCCGCCTATGTTCATAATAAGAATTTCAATTTATTAAGAATTATTGCATAAATCACAACCCTCGGAAACAAAAAGAAGTGCTGTGTATCGTGAAAGCCAAGTAGTGCTGCTGACAATCCTACATATTGCACGAAAAAACAATTTATAGTGTTACATGTCCGAAAAAAACTAAAAAGAATGAGTTCATATAGTTTTCTTCTGACCAACAGTGACCCGCTCTGAAAGAAAGTTAATGTACACTTGGAGCGCCGCATCACAGACAAACAAAAGACAAATAATTCATTTCACACCGCTGCTTTCCTGGCCTAATAGGTTGTTACGGCTGGCGTAGCGCAAGCGAGCACAAATGCATTTAAGAAGAAATTTTCCATCGGTAAAGCACGTTTACAGTCGAGCCATGTCCAGGAAATAAAATACTCTGGAATTATCGTCACAGCAATAAGTGATGCGACAACCATCAGTATCTTTTTTTATTTGTTTTTGTCTCTAAGGAATGATTGGACTATTTTTCTCTTGCAATCTTCCGCATAAAAACTCTGCATCCAGATTTTAATATCCTAAAGATCAACCAGAAACTTAAGCCAATCAACAAAATGCTGATTTGGGCTCAAAAGAAAAACAAAACAAACAAAAAAAAACTAAAGAAAACAAAAAGAAAACAAGACAAAACAAAACTAATAAACAACATGAATCAAAACAAACTAAAAAAAACAAATAAAACAAAAAACAAAAAACAGAACAAAAGAACACAAAAACAAAACAAATAAAAACTAAAGAAAAGGCAAAACAAACAAAACAAAATAAAACCAAAACATGACAAAATAAAAAGAAAACAAACCACAAATCTAAAATAAAGGAATACAATAAACAAAAAAGACAAAAACAAAACACCAAGAAAAACAAATTGAAAAACAAAACAACAGATAAAAAAAGAAAACAAAAAAAAAACAAGATGACAAAATCTTGAATCCTGAAGACAAAACAAACAAAAATCAAGCAAAAACAAACCACTAAACAAAACAAACCAAAACACAACAAAACAAAATCGAGACACTAATCAAAACATAAAAACAACAGATTAAACAAGAACAAAAAAAGACAAAAAATTAATAGAAGAAAACAAGTCATAAAAACATAAATCATAAAATAAAACAAATCAAAACAAGACAAAACAAACAGAACAAACCATAAAACAAAAGAAATTAAACAAAACACTAATCAAAACAAATCAAAAAACAAAAACCATTAAAAAACAAAACAAATAAACAAACAAAAACAAATCGAAAAAAACAACAACAACAGATAAAACAAAAGACAACAAAAAACAACAGACAAAACAAATTGAACAAAAGAAAGCAAATCATAAAACAAATAAAAAAACAATAAACAAAAGACAAACAAAAACAAAACAAAACTCAAAAACAAAACAAATCAAAAAAGCCCACTCCAATTGAATTCACGGTCATATGTAGTTGGCTTCCTTTGGGAATTGGGTAAGGTCGAAACAAAAATTAGCTTTTTAAAAAAAATTTCCCTACATGTTAATAAAGCCATCGTTTCACATGACCCCCGACCTTCGAGTTACGTGAGATCCGGTTCAGCCGCCACTGTGGAGGAAATCACCAAGCTCTCAATTTCATTAATGGGACACTGCTTCATTTTTATTTGGTTGTGAGAAAACCCCTTTTTTGATTTCTCGCTACCTATTTTGGTCGTGAGAACGGCACCAGCCTGTCATCCCGCCTGTAGGTCGGTCTCTCTCATTGGCCGGTTCATTCCTGCGCGATGCTCCGCAGAACGTACTTGACCGTGTAGGCGAATGCAGCAAAGCCTACGATGACGAACAAATTAGCAAGCGCTCCACCCAGGAGTCCATGGTTTCGGTTGACCTGCTGAAGGTCGGGGGGGTGGTTTGCGCCGGGCGGCAGGTGCCCGTTCAGGGGCAGGTGGCCGTTTTGTGCATGATGGGCTTCACCGTCCGGCACCACGTCGGGAAGCGGCAGCGCCTGCGAGCGTGACCTGAGCTCCTCCTGCATACGCTGCTTCTGCTTGATTTCCTGTTTGAACAGATTAATATATTGGTTAATAATGCGCTTACTGCTCATGCAAACATCTGGAATGATACTTACTTCGACAACATCTGGAAAGAGTTCGCAAAAGACTTTGTCCTTGATGTTGAATGCAAGACTCTGGGAGGCCAGCTGTCGTTTCTGCAGGGACACATTCAGAGAAAACATGCTGTTAAAATTCATCCCCACATCTTTTTTGGTCCTGTGTTCACATTCTGATTTTTTTGGTTAGAAATAACTCAGTTCTTTGCGAAGGTTTACGATTGTGTTTTACTCTCTGAGCCAATGATAGCAATTTTTAACTGGTCAGATTTTCTGGACACTCAACCGAAACGTACGGTTACCTGTTCAGTAGGACATGATCATAGCTAAAAAAAGAGAAGTTATCCTTTGTTTCTGGAAGAAAAATGTTAGGCCTCTTTTTTCTGACTGACTTCTTGGACTCACCTTCACTTTACATTTGGAAAGAATTAGATATACCACTTCTTGGAACTCGATTGATAAAATGTGGGATCCAGTCTTTTTTTCTAAAACACCATAAAGACTAATAGTGTTCTTTAATTTCTGAAGATTTGAACGTTTTTTTTCCCTCTCTCTTTACATCTATTGCTGTGTCTTTTGTATGTCTTTTATGTCGCCATTTTCCCTTGTTTAATGCTTTTATTTAACATTTTGCACAGACTATTGTTTCATGATGGGTTTGTCTGTCTGTACATTGTTTTTTTATGTCTGCAAAAACTAAATAAAAATATTCAAAAATTCATCCCATTTATATTCTCCTTTGTGCACTTTAAAACAGGGTTCCACTTTAAAGGTTCAGGACACCCTGGAGCACTTTTTGTTTTGCATTTTTAACAGATTTTAACAACGTCAGCAGCTGTTAGCTTTATTTGTGGGGAAAACTGGACAATTTTGAGCTTTGGCAGCTAATTTCATCTTCTAGGTTTAAAATAATTTTTGGGGCGGGATCAAAATCAGTGACGTATCGCGAATCTGCTAGTGGAGTGATGACACGTCATTTCTCATTATTATTCATAGCGGAGCTTTTTCACCTATAAGACCCTGCTTCTTAATTATTCAAGAGCAAAGCTGTTGGTTTGCAGCAAGCATTTTTGTCAAGAGAGCTGTATGAGAATTGAGGAATGGCGGACTTTGTCTTTTATCTGTTGAGTTTGTTGCCATTCAGACACATCACCTATATCCGTGCTGCCGTGTTCGTTTCAAATCCTCCAGATTACCCACAGGGTTAATGGTTGGAATAGGGAGACCTGCTCGACTGCTATCCACTGTGTCTGCATTCAGACACAGGGTTTGATGAGGAGAGAAGTCCTCCTCATTTATAGTGTTTATGTAAACACGGTTATCTTTATGATGATATAACAAACTGTGGTTATGTATATGAAATTAGGAATAACATATGTAGCAGGAAATTAAATTACCTACTGTTTATTTCTTTGCATTTTAACTTGATCATGCGTCAATCATGCGTCTCCTTATGGTTTGTATTATTTTGTGAACCAACTGACAACAGTTGTTCGCTCCCCTCTTTTTCCTCTGCTCTGCCAGCCATGCCCACTCCTCCCTCTGCTCACAGTGCTCCACGCCCATCTCAGCGCATTGCTTGAAAAAAATTCGGAGGTAGATTTGAACTGAAAAAGGGGGGTTTTATGGCCCTTTAAATATCAATATCCCAGTCTTTTCCCCGACTAAGAAGATAAATTTTCATGAAATCTTACGAACAAAAGAAAATAAAACAGGTTGTCCCTATTAATAATATAATATTAACATTATGTTAATAATATAATATTAAAATAATAGATAAAAGTAATAAAATAACAGTAAAATGATTTTAGCTTATCACTTTAATAGCCAGTATTTGGACAAGGGATATTTACTTCAGATTTTGAAAACAAATAATATTTGATAGCTCAAAACATTCTATAAAAATTGCATTTATGAATGAAAAGTAAAACTGAAAGCAAAAAACTAAAATGCCTCACATTACATGACTTTCATCAATGCATTAAGGCATGCAGACATGATCAAGACGATCTGCTGCACTTTAAACTGAATGGGGAAAAACGGTGATTTAAGTGACTTTGGCATTGTTGTTGGTGCCAGGCGGGCTGGTCCGAGAGAACTGCTAATCTACTGGGATTTTCACACACAACCATCTCCAGGGTTTACAGAGAATGGCCTGAAAAGGAGAAAATATCCAGTGAGCGGCAGTTCTGTGGGCAAAAATGCCTGGTTGATGCCAGAGGTCAAAAGAGAATGGCCAGACTGGTTTAAGCTGATAGAAAGGCAACAATAACTCAAATAACCACTCGTTACAACTGAGGTATGCAGAAGAGCATCTCTGAACACACAACACGTCCAACTTTGAGTTGGATGGGCTACAGCAGCAGAAGACCACACCGAGTGCCACTCCTGTCAGCTAAGAAGAGGTAACTGAGGCTACAATTTGCACAGGCTCACCAAAATTGGACAATAGAAGACTGGAAAAACGTTGCCTGGTCTTATGAGTCTCGATTTCTGCTGCAACATTCGGATGGTAGGGTCAGAATGTGGCATCAACAACATGAAAGCATGGATCCATCCAGCCTTGTATCATCGATTCAGGTTGCTGGTGGTGGTGTAATGGTGAGGGGGATATTTTCTTGGCACACTTTAGGCCCATTAGTACCAATTGAGCATCAGTGTTAACGCCACAGTCTTCCTGAGTATTGTTGCTGACCGTGTCCATCCCTTTATGACTACAGTGCATCCATCTTCTGATGGCTACTTTCAGCAGGATAACGCACCTAGTCATAAAGTGTGAATCATCTCAAACTGGATTGGAATTATGAAATTTGAATTATTTTTAATTTATAGCCATATTAAATTAGATAGGAATATCCTTTTATAAATACCATATGTTTTCTTGAATTAATAAAACAAAGAGAGCAGGCACATTTCAATGGTTAATATAGGACTGTATATACGTTTAAAAAAATGTGTATTGCATAGCTTTTTCTGTCCATGTTTTTGACAAATATGTTCTATTATAGACACTTAGGCCCAATTCTACCCCTTAGCCCTTCCCCTTACCCCTACCCCTCGTTTTGCACGTTCACGCAAAGGGGTAGGGGTGTCCCAATTCTCTTTAGCTTGAAGGCGTAGAGTAAAGGGGAAGGGTAGATACCCCTTCAAACGAATATTTTTCAGGACCACACTCGAAACCAAAGGACAAGAAAATTTCCCAGAATACATCTGCCACAACTGATTTTTTGAACATCACAATGAGTTCACTGTATTCAAATAGCCTCCACGGTCACCAGATCTCAATCCAATAGAGCACTTTTGCGATGTGGTGGAACAGGAGATTCACATAATGGATGTGCAGCCTAATGCATGATGTCATCATGTCCATATGGACCAAAATTTCAGAGGAATATTTCCAGTACCTTGCTGAATCTATGCCATGAAGGATTAATGCATTCTGAAGGCAAAAGCGGGTCCAACCCGGTACTAGTAAGGTGTACCTGATAAAATGGCTAGTAAGTTTATGTAGTAATCTAGTCTATGACTTTAATATGATTGTATGACAATAAAAAAGCTCATGATTTAAAAAAATTAATTAATTAAAAAAAAGGAGGACTACTTTAAAAATGTATAATTCTTTTAAAGGTGTAAATAAAGATTCTGTAAAATTACCCAACCAAGGAAATTACTAGTGAAATTGCCATATAACTATATTAGTGAAATGGCCATATTCTCACTATTTTATCCAATTTAATATGGCTATAAATTAAAAATACTTCCAATTTTATTGACATTATTAAACAACAGACATTGGACAGAAGAAAAAAAAAACTAACTAACTAGAACTGTTATAAATATAAATATTAAATAAATTAATATATTTAAACAACTTTTAAAAAATATATAATTAAACAACACTGATGTGAACTACAGTTTTAAAGTGTGTGTACCTGAAGTTGCTGAGACTTTTATTACAGTGTGTTGAAGTACTTTCCAAACAAAATGAAATATTAAGTAGGGGCAGAGCAAACCAACGATAAGAGCAGCCTGGTTAAGAATATGGTGGCTGAAGCCATCAAACTGACATCAACAGAAGGACCGCCACTCCAAACGCGAAAGCAAATGGTCAGACTTTGATTGAAGATTACCAAAAAAAAATTTCAATGGATTGACTTGCACTGATTAATTGTTTACCTAAACAACAGCATCCTCCGCTAGCAGAATTTTTAAAAAAGTTTTATTATTTCACACAGACACCTGTCACACTCACTGTGAAGTCAGAGGTTTCGATACTGCCGAGAGTCGGGCCTTTTTCCACCATGAAGCTCAGGAGGCCGGTTAAAATGGTGGATACAGACCACGCAGGGTTCCACGTGTCAGGGTGAAAATCTGTGATGGAGAGACACAGCCTGAAAGAGAAAGCAAGGTATTATGTAGAAGAAACGGCAGTATTCTTCTGACTCGAGAATGCGAGAAAGAGCTCTAGAAGCTGATTGGTTGAAATAATTTTCCAGTCAATCAAAAATTCACATTCAGCAACAGCTATGGCAAATGGGCTATTCGGACAGCAACCTTTTTTCTCATGGTGATATCTGTAGAAAAACAAGTCTCCACAGCTCCTTAGTGATTAAACATGTTTTCAGATGAAAATAAATTCGAAGTGGACGGCTAAGTTTGTAATCCTATAAACACAGAACTGTGTGTTATACTAGTAAAAAGCTCCTTTAAACATTTATATATAAAAGGTTATTCAATTTTCAAATTCAATTGCAAAGCATATTTTACACCATGCACCTAACCACACGATGAAGTAGTGTCATGGCAGCTAATGAGTTTACTTAATAAAGTAATCATTTGATGAAAGTTTTTATTATACAGGAAACCTTCTTGATAGCAATAAGGCCCTCGCAGGTGTGACAATAACAATGACAATGAAAATCAGCTGAAACTATGCTGATGAATTCCTTTGTTTACAAAATTAAATAAAAGACTTGATAAAAAAAGAATACCAGTTGGTTTACCTTGTGTTGCATTTAAATCTGCCGTTGGGTGTGATCATGTATATGCTCGGAGGCTTGAAGGGAAATTCCCGTGGAAAAATTAGTTTGCCATGATAGTAACCACCTATGAAAAGTAAAAGAGAAATCGAAATGAAGCCCACATTGGACAACTCAATTTTTTAACGTGAAATTAAAGGAAATCACCTTCATATGGAGTTTTCTCAGGGCCACGAACTAGATAATGCCTGAAGGAGAAGCAAACCCAGAGGTGTTAACATCAGCTGTTATTACAACCACTAATAAGACATTAATATTGTAAAATAAAACATAGGTGTATAACAAGTGATAAACCTTCTGTTAGAGAAAAGCTACCAGTGAATATGAATTGTCATCTAAGCTCCAAAAACCCCAAATTAGCACGACAAATGAAGTCAATACAATTAGTGTACGTAAATATCAGCAAGTTCCTCACTTTTTCTGTTAATTTGTACCACTCCTATATGAAATTGCTTTGCATTATGTTGTGATTTGTGTAAATAAGATTCTCACGATATATGTAAAATTATGATTATTGTGTTAATAGTATATGTAATGCCTGTATTGCAATGAGGTGTAGTGATGTGCCAACATCTATGTGCGGCAAGCATAGGGTGATCATGCAAATTTCACCAATCAGATGAGACTTTACTATCTTTATATCCACATTTCCAGTAGCTTATATTACATAACCCTATTGTAAAATGTGTACATCTTGACATAGTTTTTTATGTGTGCCTGAATTGGATTTAAAGAAAGAGTTCACGCAAATATTTAAATTCTGTCATCATATACGTACACTTTACTTCTTCAAATCTTTATGACTTTCTTTCCTCTGTTAAACACAAAAGAAGATATTTTGAAAGATGTTGGAAACCTGTAACCATTGATTTCCATAGTGGGAAAAACAAATACTATGGAAGTCAATGGTTAACGGTTTTCAGCTTTCTTCAAAATACCTTTTCAACAGAAGAAAGAAAGTCATGAAGGTTTGGAACCGCTTGAGAGTTAGTACAATTTTAATTTTGGGGGAACTATACCTTTACTTAGATCAGAAAAAATGTATGTCATCATTATTTTAGTAAGATCATTACATAAACATACATACATACATACATACATATATATACATACATACATACATACATACATACATACATACATACATACATACATACATACATACATACATACATACATACATACATACATACATACATACTATACATACATAATACATACATACATACATACATACATACATATATATATATATATATATATATATATATATATATATATATATATATATATATATATATATATATATATATATTTATATATATATATTTTAAATGGATAATAAAAGAAGCATTTTTGAGGAGAAATGTTAAATTAAGAGAAATATTGTTAGCGCAATACTAAACAATACAGCATATTTTCCTAGTATCATGCAAATGCTCATATGCTTTATTATTTGCTTGCTATTATATTAGTTCCAATTAAAGGCATTATTATTATTATAGCTATGATACTAATTTAGAAGACTTGTGATGTCAGTTTGAGAGCTCAACAGCATTTCTTTCTGTATACATTCATTACATGAAACCTGATTGATAGATTGAAGATAAAAAAAAGGCATAAAAATGAAAGTATATAGAGATCCTAATTCAAACCACAATGCAGCAGCCAACAGAAAGTCAATTATAAACAAAATGTGTGTATGTATTTATGATATTTTTGTTTGTATGTTTTTTATGTACACTAAGGCTGCATTTATTTATGATTTACATGATCAAAACTCATTCTAATTTTGTAATAACAATACTTTATCAACTTAAGGTCAAATATTAATAATTTATCAACATTTTGGTAACACTTTATTTTGGTGGTTCATTTGAGTATTAGTAGACTGTCTGCTTAATATCCGTTGATACTGCTGCTAAACAGACATTCAACTGTCATTTAACCCTAGCCACAACCTAACAGTCTATTTATAATCAAATGAGAATTAGTTGGCATGTAGATACAATATAACTTAAATTCAACAAACGGACCATCAAAATAAAGTGTTGTGGAAACATTTTTCTTAATAGAATCTTTTTTTTTTTATAATATTATAAATGTCTGTCACTTTTATTCAATTGAATAAAGTGAATTAATTTGATTACATCTGATGGCCTTACCCCAAACATCTGAATTGTAGTGCATTACAGTTTACATTTAAAGATTAAGAGAAACAGCTTAACATCAACAACAAACGTTTCTTGAACACCAAATCAGCATATGTGAATAATTTCTGAAGGACCGTGTGATACTTGGGACTGTGTGACACCATGTGACACCATGGGACTGGAGTAATGATGCTGAAAATGTAGCATTGAATCAGAGGAATGAATAACATTTTAGATTATATAAAAAACAGCATTATAAGAGTTCCAAATATTACAATTCATCCTGTACTTTTGATCAAATAAATGCAGCCTTTGTATGCACTTCAGAAACGTACAAAAACAAATGCTATTACTTAAAACTAGGGCTCCACAATATATTGTTTCAGCGTGGATATCGTAATGTACTGTGCATATCCACAGTAGTCAGCATCGCAGGATGTGCAATGTTGAGTCGGAATCATAGCTGACCACAGTACTTCACACTGCAAAAATTACTTACTTTAATCATTTTTGTCTTGTTTTTAATCCAAATATTTAAAACTTCTTAAATCAAAAAGCATTTTCTAGACAAGTAAAAAAAAATATTGTTTGGTTTTCAGAAATAATAAGTGGAAATTAAGAGATTTTTCTTTCTCTTAAAACAGGCTATATTATCTGCTAGTGGTGCGCTATATAAATACACATTACATTACATTCTTATTTCGAACTAACCGTCATTGTGAACTATTTATGAGAAGAAAACAAAATGCTGCTTAATTTAGGAAGTAAATCAAATTTTGGTCACTGCTAAATTTTATAGAGTGAACATTTATTATTTGCATGTGTACTTTAAGGCCTGTGACTATTTCAATTACACATTTCAAGTGTGTTTAAAATATTCAGGCACAAGAAATGATGTTTGGAGGAGTAACAAAGATTATTTGTATTTATTTATTCAATAGAAACGATACGGTGTTATTTTATATTTGATTATTGAATTTCAGAACCTGAATACTGTTAGACTCCTCATAATAATCCAAAATCGAGCTATTTATGCCATCTGGTGAAATTGTATTCATATTGCAATATATATTTACACAGTTGAAGCCACAATTATTATCCCTCCTGTGAATTTTTTTTTCTCTTTTAAATGTTTCCCAAATTATATTTAACAGAGCAAGGAATTTTTCACAGTATGTCTGATAATATATTTTCTTCAGAAGAAAGTCTTGTTTGTTTTATTTTGGCTAGAATAAAAGCAGTTTTTAATTTTTTTAATCCATTTTAAGGTCAAAATTATTAGCCCTCTTAAGCAATATTTGTTTCGACAGTCTACAGAACAAACCACTGTTGTACAATGATTTGCCTAATTACCCTAACTTAACCTAGTTAAGTCTTTAAATGTCACTTAAAGCTGTATAGAAGTGTCTTGAAAAATATCTAGTAATATATTATGTGCTGTCATCATGGCAAAGATAAAATAAATCAGTTATTAGAGATGAGTTATGAAAACTATTATGTTTAGAAATGTGTTGAAATAAATCTTTCCGTTAAAAATTACGGAAAAAATATAAATGGGGCTAATGATTTTGACTTAAAAAATTATATATATATATATATATATATATATATATATATATATATATATATATATATATATATATATATATATATATATATATATATATTGTAGATAAACATAATTTCTTAATATCAAGATTGTGCAGGCCTACTCAAAACCTTTAGCTTGTAGTGTATAAAATAATAAAGGTTTCGAAGGAAATGTACCATTCCAAAATGTTGGAGGGCAGAGGTTCAGCACAGATGTACGGGACTGGATCTTTCTTGATGCGCAAGTAGTCCTGTTTTAGCCGCTGTGTTGCTGTGGTTGGGGCCCTCTTGTTTAAGTTGTTGCTCATCTGTGAAATCACACGGCACTCTCAGTTACACAATACAATCCCCAACACTTCCTAAAGAACAATATTTACAAAAACACATAAAACCTGCACTCAAAGCAGATTTTTGCTTAAGTACTTATTTTAAATTAGCTGAAACAACACAATGCTTGAGATTTTTTTGGGGGGAAACTTAATTCTATGTTCAATCTACTTAAATGTGTTAACTTGATTTGATCATGAATGAACTGAGTTGAACCATGCAATTTTTACGGTGTGCATAAACAACGCCACTAAGACTATGTTTATTGACATCAGATTGTTTAGATTACCATTAAGAAAGCAGCTTGTCATCTATGTAGAGCCACAAAGTGAGATTACAGCAGTCTTACATTGCGTTCCCAATACAACTAACGTTAACTGTACACATTTGATTACACAACGACAGACGTTTAAGCAAATCACCAGAACTGTTGTGCTTGTTATAACAGTACGGTGGCATACCAATTACAGAATGGTTAGCATACTATTAATCAGAAACAGTGACCAAAATAATAGAATAACAGTGACAACCTGGAGAAATAATGGTTCAATAACAACAACAGAAGTAAACAGTGCGCTTAAACGGAGACACTGACTGCGATTCAAAACATAGTGAGCTGCCTATCTAGATATCAACATTTAGCGTAACGGGAAGTCTACTTATACATTAAGTACGTTACAACAGATGCTGTCTGGGTAGACAGTTTACTAGGCTTTAAAACACAACATGGACACAGAGGGTGGATTTTGAAACGGCCCGGTCCTACCTCTTTCAACGCCCTCCACGGGATCGACCAGGGTCAGGTTCTGGTGATATATCGATATCCCTTTATTTCCGAGTGAACACGCCCTGGATAAACTTTCAAAAATAACAAAAAATGTAGCTCTTCGGCTAAGGTGAAATTGTCATCTATCCCCCATGCCAATATGGCCACCGCAACACCAGGAAGTGATGATGTATAAAGGGAAAATAAAAGTTCACAATAGCGTTCGGCCGCTTTTCACAATAAAAGCCTCATTAAAACACGCATGTAAAATGCAAGGACTTTGACGAGGAGTTTACAAGCTGGATTAGTTATGACATATGAAAAAAAGTATTTCATTCACCTCAGTCACCAGATTATTTCAGATATATAAAATAAAATTCCGTTATTTAAATGAAACATTATTTATACATAACGTATAGGCGAATTACCTGTTTGTAAACATTTAGGATGCGCGCGCATCGAGGTTGCAGAAAAAAACGGGAGTGCTAGCTTTTACAGCGAGGGAATGTCATCCGATGCGGTACAGAGTTTGTTGTTGTATTAGAGATAAGTTATATTGATTACACATATTATATATATATATATATATATATATATATATATATATATATATATATATATATATATATATATATATATATATTATTAACATAATGCTTTCAGCATATTATAACAGCTCATTACCCAGTGATAAGCAGTTATTCGGCAAAATTCTCATTAAAGTAAACAGCGTTCGTCTGAGGTCCATTTGCGATAGCACCCTCCCAATAGATACGGAGCTATACAGGGCCTGGGTAATCATCAACAAGCAAAACAACTGCATTCTGACAGCAAACTGGACCTGTATGGCAGGGTATGGGAACTTACACTTTTACATTTCATTCTTAGCATACAGTGTCCGCAGTTAAATTCACCATATTTAACTGCTTTTGCTGAAATCATTGCTGCAATCAAAAACGAGTAATGTGTATGATTCAGCATAGCGTGAACTTACCTGATATAACATGAGAACTGCAGAGTCCAGCATTTCTAATTAGGTCGTCACTTCATTCAGCTCTTCTGATGGTGGTTGGCATTAAAAGCAGTGTGGTGTAGGGTAAAATTTAGGTTTTTGAATTTGGCATCCTACTACACAACACAACATGTTTGCTATTGCAACCGGCCTTTTTTTGCAACCAGTATGCACGGTTAAACCCATGTGACGTCATGTGTGACATAGGTTCGTAAATCCCCTATAGAATAAAGGGGCCTTTGCTACAGCAATGTGTAGGTCTGAAGAACCGACTCATAAGAGTCATTCATTCAGACTGATCTGGTCTCACTGAATGCTTATGATTCATCATGAAGAAACAGTTTGTAAAGATAATTCAATTGGTAATCCGACCTAGGGTGCATTTCTGAATACCATCGTTAGCCAACTAAGGTCGCAAATTCTGATGTTACAAACATAGTTCGTTGATTTGGTGTTTCCCAAATCCGTCGTTCCAATGATATTGCATTACAAACTGCGTTGCAAACTTGTATGCTTGCAACTACACCTCTGGAGCTGTAGTTAGAAACATAGTTCCTGGCTGTGCTCTATTCCCAGTTATCCCCCCCTATGCCCCATTCATTTAGAACATTCTAACATTTAAACTTGGAATTATTAAAAAAAAAGCATTAACGTCATCTCTCTTAGGTGTAAGTATTTTTACAGTTCAGTTTTAGTGATCTTCATGTTTACAATTACGTTTCCTTCGCAGTGCACTTTGAAAACATTGATGTAATCTTGAACGCAGCCATGGCTCATGACGAAAGCTATAGGTGACCTATTATTTAAAAGCGGAATTTATGTTACATCTCCAAAGCTTGTAAAAGCAAAAAACATAGCATATGTTAATGCTTTTAATTTATAGTAGGTTATTTATTAGGTATCTGTACTGTATATGACATGGGCCTGCTGGTTAGAACATTTCTGCAGTGGTTTGCATGTGTCAAATTGTAAAAGTAGACTTTAAAAAAAAAAATAAATAAATAAAAAATATCCTACTTAATAATAATAATAATCATCATTATTAATATTAAAGTAAATTAAATATTAAAGATTTTTTCATTTCCTAATAAATAATAAATATTACATTTCAGTTCTTAATAAATAGCCTCATTATTTATTTACTTATATGATTTATATATGAGATTAGAATAAGTATTAGCTTTTGTAAGTGATTTAATGTTTTAGAATAGAATATGTAATGTTCTCAATAATATTTGTAAATGAAACATAGGAACTTTATATGCCATTTACATATTTTTAATTAATATGTAAAGCGAGTGCATGCTTTTACCAAAACTAATATTGGATTTTTTAAAAATGCGTGTACAATATAATTTGCATAATTTGCAAAAGAAATTATGGGGTTCTTCTCTAAAGAAGTTGTTACTCTACCCCATTTAGATTCATTATGGGCGTTTTACATTATATCTAACGTGGTTAAAACAAGGGATCTGCGACAGAGCAACTACAGGTTTTAGCAAACACTCGTCACTACATCATTCTTTTCCCAAACAATGCATCATACTATGATAGTTCAGCCGCGAGTTACATCGTTGTTTGGGAAACGCATCCCTGGTTGGTCATTTATAGGATATTCCACCGAATGTGTAACATTTGTTTTTGGTTGGTCATTTATAAGTTTATGATTCACGTCATAGAATCAACTCAAAAATTTAATTTATAAGCCATTCGGGAGTCAAACTACACTAATCTCTTCAGGGACCAGTTTATCACTGCAGGTAATTCGTTCGGTAAACCGATCACTTATTTTCATTCATTCCTTCATTTTCTTAGTCCCTTTATTAATCCGGGGTTTTAATCCGGGGTTTAAAGCGGAATGAACCTCCTGATTACTTGTATGTCATGTAATATTTATGATTCACTGTTAATAAAGAATAGATTTAGTTCAAGATACTGGCTCACAATTTATGTTGTTTTTTTATTCATCACTTCAAAAATCGGCGTACATGAGTTTGAAAACTGGACAAGCGTCAATGCTTCATGTGATTCACTAAGAGTCGACTCTAATTCAGGAATGGTCAAATGTCACGTGAGTAACTGAATGTAAAGTAAATCTCAGTCTTGTCCAATATGTTTCTTAGATAATTTTAATAACTTTTATGGAAAATAGCCTAGAACTACTTAATTCAAAACCATTAATATTTCTCCCATACCCTACCTTGTTTAGTATGTCTAGTATTTAGTATTAGTATTTTCATTTAAACCACTTCATTTTCTGCATCTCGTATAAATACACTATGAACAGCAGCTACGCTAATTATTTTCTTTATTCTCTATTTCCACCTGAGGATACTCATCCCGAGGCCTCTAGAGACTATGCAGCGCCATTGATGCGATACAAGATCTGTGAAGAAATTATGCCAAGGTATCCATAATCCTGAACCAGGCCGTATCCCTAGATGATGGTGTTGTGGTCATGGAGAAGTGGAGTGAATGAGACCCCAGTAACTGATGAGTCCCTGCATTGATCCTGTTGGCCAGCCTGATCAGCTACTCACACCTGCAGTTCTCCACGATGGACGTCCAGCTTCTCCAGCCTCTAGACTGCGGCTCCACACAGGAAGTTTGGCCAGAAAATAAATGGTCGTGTCCAACTTTCTCTCAAGGTTTTTTTTCCCTTCACTTCGTCAATTGGTGAAGTTTATTTCCTCGCCACTGGCTTGCTGGGATTGGGACTTGTGATGCTGCACATCGATGGATTTGCTCTTCAGTGTTTGTACGTTCAGCAGTGAAAATTAAACCATGGTGAACTGAACTAAACTGAACTTCAACTCTGAAATCTGGACTTTACTAGAACTGTTAAGCTGCTTTGACACAATCTATATTGTAAATGCGCTATAGAAATAAACATGGATTGAATTGAATGTCTAAATGTCCCCCGTACACCATCATGTTAATTCAATAATCTCATAAAAACACATTGATTTGAGAGATATTTATTTCCCATAACAAAAGGGTCCACTCAACATGTATGCATTTTTACAAAATACCATCATTTCATGATATATTATCAATTTGCATCTAAAAAGACAATATACAACATCTGCATTTGAATTCGCAGCGATTAATAGTGGTTGTACACAGATACAATTTACAGACTATACCAGCATAGTCCATACAAAACACTACATTCATCAATATAGCAACAGACACAATCACTGCAGACTCTCCAAACACAACAAATACTTACTCAAATCATAATAATCAGCGCCGGATATGGTTTATCAGAGCATAATAGTGATGCTAATAGTACTGAGATGACACGTAAAACAGAAAAGATCTTTTGATATATGTTTTAACAGATTTTTTTGTTTGTTTTGCCATGTGGTGCTTTGCTAAGTGCCTGTTCACTCCAAGTACAATAACAATAATTAGTTCATTCATTTTCCTGCAGCTTAGTCTTTTATTTATCAGGGGTCGCCACAGTGGAATGAACCGCCAACTATTCCAGCACATGTTTTATGCAGCGGATGCCCTTCCAGCTGCAACCCATTACTGGGAAACACCCATACACTCTCACATTCACACACACACTTATGCACGAAGGCCAATTTTGTTTACCCAATTCACCTATAGCGCATGTCTTTGGACTGTAGGGGAAACAGGGGCACCCGGAGGAAACCCAGACCAACGGGGAGAACATGCAAACTCCACACAGAAATGACAACTGGTCCAGCCGAGACTTGAACCAGTGAACTTAATTGCTGTGAGGCGACAGTGCTAACCACTTAGCCAACGTGCTTCCTAATAACAATAATAATATAGCCTACCTGACAAAAGTCTTGTTGTCGATCCCAGTTGTAAGAGCATCAAATAATAACTTGACCTCTAGTTGATTTTTTGGAAAAGTGGCAGAAGGTAGATTTTTCTGATGAATCATCTGTTGAACTGCATCCCAATCATAACAGATACTGCAGACGACCAATTGGAATCAGCATGGACCCAAGATTCTCACAGAAATCAGTCAAGTTTGGTGAAGGAAAAATCATGGTTTGGGGTTACATTCAGTATGGGGGCGTGTGAGAGATCTGCAGAGTGGATGGCAACATCAACAGCTTGAGATGTCAAGACATTTGTGCTGCCCATTACATTACAAACCACAGGAGAGGGCAAATTCTTCAGCAGGATAGTGCTTCTTCTCATACTTTAGCCTCCACATCAAAGTTCCTAAAAGCAAAGAAGGCCAAGGTGCTCCAGGATTGGCCAGCTCAATCACCAGACATGAACATTATTGAGCATGTCTAGAGTAAGATGGAGGAGGAATGAAGGAGGAGGCACTGAAGGTGCATTCAAAGAATCTTGATGAACTCACATTTCTCGCAGGGAGTCCTGCAAGAACGCTTTCCTTGCCATTCCAAATGTCTGTATTAATACATTGGGTACTTGGATAGGCAACACGACTTTTGTCAGGTAGTGTAGTTTAAAAAAAAACACTGTAAATTTAATTGAATAGAAGAGACCATGCAACAACTATAACAAAAACAAAACAGGAGAGTATTATTGGTGCACTTTCAGAATAATTTCATCCAGAATGAAATAAGCCAATCAGAAGAATCCATCCTGAAAAAAGTTAGCATAATGTAAACAGAATATATTTGTGCATTATTGTGCATAAAGTAATCTTTATACAGTATCTTTATAGTCATCGTTGTTGGTGTGAATGTGCTTTTGCTGTCTAACTAAAGCAGAACGCAAATAAAAAAAACAGGCTAAACACTGCGGGGTTAAGTCCAGCTCACCCTTATAAAGCTATAAAAATATCATTAAAATACACAAAACATCACCACAATTTACTGAATAAAGTCCATTACAGTTTCCAATAACAGCCAGTCAAAGTGTTTTCTGCTCCAGCTGGATTGGTGTCCAAAATCGATGGCTTGTTCACACTCTAGATTAAAAAAAAAAAGACGAATAGATTTCATTTATGTAAACTTCTTTTATGTCAAAGACAAAATGTTTTGTTTCGATGTCCTCATCAAATGTATAAGTGATCTGAATTGAAGGACATTTAATGCAAGTGTCTTCCATTAATGTTTCATTTTCTTTTCTTTATTCATTCATCATTCATATTCTTTTTGGCGTAGTCCCTTTATTAATCAGGGGTCGCCACAGCGGAATGAATCACCAAATAATCCAGCATATGTTTTACGCAGTGGATGCCATTCCAGCTGCAACCCAACAATGGGAAACACCCATTCATTCTTGCATTCACACACAAACACTACGGCCAATTTAGCTTATTCTATTCACCTATAGCGCTTGTCTTTGGACTGTGGTGGAAACCGGAGCACCCGGATAATTTAGTTAGACATATAAAAAGGATCCATAAATAACATTTGATCTAGCAGACCTGAAGGAGTGGCGGAAGTGAACACTTCTCCGTTTCAGCTTCTCAGGATTGTGGGATGCCATGTGGGAAAACTCTCGGAAAATATCCAGGTATGTGGTGTCACCTGAAACGGCAAACACTGTAAATGTGACGATACAGAACTCCAAGCGTGTAGCTGTCATGGAAAATTGAGGAAATCACTTAGACTTGCAATAGATGGTAAAACCTTAAAGTTTTAAAGTTTGTGTGAACCAGAAGTTGCTGAGACTTTTATTTTAGTATGATGATGTACTTTCAGCTGAAACCGAATATTTAGTAGAGGGCCGGGCTTTCTTTTTGCACATCATTCCCTAGTAGCAGACTAGGTAAGAGGGGCATGGCAAGACTATTGTGGGTGAAGCTATCAAAGTGACATCAGCAAAGTAGATCCACCACTCCAAATGCAGAAGTAAATGGTCCGATTTGATTGAAGATTACCAAAACACTGTTTTTTTCAGTGGATTAACTTACATGGATTAATTGTTCACTTGAGAATAACATTGTGCGCTGGCAAAATAAACATTGTAAACTTTGATTTCACATGAACCCAAAAACATCGGTTTTGTATTCAGAGGAGGTTTCATTTCAGTGTCTGATGCACTTTAGATATTGAGTTAAAGCAGATCCTGGGGGGCTGCAGCCCTGCACAGTTTAGATCCAACCACGCTTCAGCACACTTAAGCTGTGGTCACACTAGAGTTTGAGCTCGCAAAATTCTGTTGTACGGCGCTGCGAAAAGGGGCGGGATTAAACAAGACTATTAGACATTTTAAAAAGTGAGTGATTGGTCCATATTTTACCTTTCTGTCCAGAGAGGTCATGTTTTGATCTTCGATTGGTCTTTTGCCGTCAAGTGATGCGATTTCGCAGCGACCTGCGAAACTTGACGCATTCGCTTGCATTTCCGGTCTGACGCATTCGCGTGCGTATAAATGGAAGTCTATAGGGAGAAAAGTCCAGTGTGACTGCAGCTTTAAACTACGGTCACACTGGGCTTTGTGTGTGCAAAATTCTGTCGACGGCGCTGCGAAAAGGGGCGGGATTAAACAATTTGTTTAGACATTAAAAAAGCGAGCGATTGCTCCATGTTTTAAATTTATGTCCAGAGAGGTCCTGTTTTGATTGTCAATCGGTTTCACGCAGTCAAGTGATGCGATTTAGCAGGTCAGAGTTCACCAAGCTTGAACTTTGCACCGCAGCGACATACGAAACTTGACGCATGACCCTGTGTTTCCAGTCTGAGGCATTCGCGTGCGTATGAATGGAAGTCTATGGGAGGAAAAGCCCAGTGTGACCGCAGCTTAATTAGTTTGATCAGGTGTGTTTAATTAGGGTTGGCACTAAACTGTGTAGAGCAGTGGCCCTCCAGAAAGTTTGACACCTGTGAGTTAAAAGGACAGAAACACGGCTCATGGAATTGAAGCAGATCTTTGTGCCTTTCAGGGTATTTCTACAATCTGGTAACCATGACAACAGTTGGAACTTCGCAGGGGACAAAAGGGTTTGCCGTGAACACTCTGCCAAACTGTGTGAGTTCTCATGCCTGATTTACAATGAGGAGACTGTCCCGTCAGCCCGCAGGCACTCATGCAGAACTGCCATTTAAAGAGATATTCACGTTTACATGGAGATGTGTTTTGTGAACCAGCTGTACTTTTTTGTCAACAGTATATATATATATATATATATATATATATATATATATAAAATATTTTTCAAATTATATTTATCAGAGCAAGGAAATTTTCACAGTATGTCTGATAATATTTTTTCTTCTGGAGAAAGTCTGATTTGTTTTTCTTCGGCTAGAATAAAAGCAGTTTTAAATTTTTAAAAAAATTTTAAGGTCAAAATTATTAACCCCTATTAAGCTATATATATTTTTTCGATAGTCTACAGAACAAACCATCATTATACAATAACTTGCCTAATTACCCTAACCTGCCTAATGAACCTAGTTAAGCCTTTAAATGTCACTTTAAGCTGTATAGAAGTGTCTTGAAAAATATCTAGTCAAATATTATTTGTTATTTATAAAATAAATCAGTTATTAGAAATGAGTTATTAAAACTATTATGTTTAGAAATGTGTTGAAAGAAATCTGCTCTCCGTTAAACAGAAATTGGGGGAAAAAATAAAAAGGGGACTAATAATTCTGACAGATTTTTTTTTTCTATAAACAAGCTACTGTATTTTCTTTAGTACTCAACTTTAGTCCTAACCTACGATATTTCTTTAAAAGGTGGATGTGAGTAAAAGGTTATTTCCCAGTGCTGGGAAACATCCATACACACTCATTCACACACATACACTACTGCCAATTTAGCTTATTCAATTCACTTATACCGCATGTGTTTGGACTGTGGGGGAAACAGGAGGAAACCCACGCCAAAATAGGGAAAACATGCAAACTCCACACACAAATGCCAACTGACCCAGTTGGGACTCGAACTAGCAACCTTCTTGCTGTGCTAACCACTGAGCCCGTGTGTCACCCTAAAATATTTATAATAATAATAGTAGAAGTGATTAACTTGAAATCTGATTTAAAAATAATTTTTTTTTTAAATCACAGGAGTAAAACAAATTGTAAAACAATAAAATTGCGAACAGTTATTTTAAATCAAAATAGTATTTGACAATAATCTAATATAGATTTATTCAGCATTTTTAAGTACAAGCATCCATGGACAAATGAAAATATTAAAAACCCTCACTAACCCTTAAACCTTGAAACCATATAGTATATTTAAAGGGCACCTATGGTAAAAAATTGATTGTTTAAACAAGTTGTTTGGACAGACATATGTGCATGTATGGTGTATAGACCGTCATATTGGGGTGATATAAGCACACCCAGTGCTTTTTTTTCGATTTAACAACATAAAAAACGGTGGACCAATTGGAGCGGTTTTCAAACCGACCGCAACTTTACGTAGGAGAGTGGTCCCCCCGCCCACCAATATTGATTGACAGGCGTGTCATCATATCCTCAGTTTGTTGATTCACGTCCGCCATTTTCAGCGTGAGTCGAAGCGATATCACTAAAGGAACACCATAGCTCTATTTTTAGATGCAAGGCTCATTGGGCTCAACACAAGATCAATATTCTCCACATTATCGCTCTAATCAGAATTATTGGTTGTATCTTTAGGTAGGTTTGCAAACATGTGTACTTCTCATTGAGTCTACCTTATACTTCAGCCGCTTGCATTTCTCGCGATCCCAGAAGCTCCCTGTGATCTTAACTAGCATGCGTTTTAGAGATCTAAACATAGGTTTCTATCAGGGTACACTCAAGTCGACGGCTGGGCGCCGCGGACCGCTGCAGAAACCTATGTTTAGAATTCAAAAATGCGTGGCGTGACGATTCAGGACACTTCATGTTTCTGCCGCGCCACAGAGAGTGTCTGGTGTGCCATGTCGCAGCTTCGAGCGGCACATCCAGTGCCTCAGTCAAAGTTAATTCAGTGTGCGTGGTTATTAGTTTCTGTGTACAAGCTCGGCACTTGAAACTAGCACACAGCTGGCTGTAAAACTGTACAAAGACACGTATGATTTTGTACTCTCTGCTTGGTCTGTGTCCGAGTCGTACATGTACGACTGAATGCGGATCCTCTCAGTCTGCCTGTCTTTTGCAAACACAGAGTGGGTGAGCTCATGGCCCCGCCCCCTTGTTACGTTGGGCGAAGCTGAAACTAGTCTACATGTGAAGCAACACACCCATAAATCAGCAAACTGTGGACACGCCCCCAACATGACACTTTTTAACACATTATAATAAAAAAAAATCTGAATTGTGTTTTAAACTGAACCTAAACTGGCACACTCAGAAGAACCATAATATTAATATTAAATCATAAAAAAGAGGTAAACCATGTGCTCTTTAATACATCTCTGTCAGATGACTTGTTTCTTTAAGCCTGATGTTCTGTGCTTTAATTCAGTCAAAGGAACACAAATATTATAATGTTATTTTAAATGAATATTACTTTAAAATCAAAGTTATAATGGTCTAATATTCTGCAGAAATATTATAAAACAAAACAAACAAACAAAAACAGCTTCAAGTGTGAGTTGAGTTAATGCAGACAATTTTCTAACAGCGCACACTAACTAGAGCACTAGAGAGAAGAATAAGCCAGGAGAAAAGAAGAAGAAGAGTCAAGCACAAGCGGTTCATTTATTATCATCAATCTTTTTTTTGTTCAGGAGAAAACAGACAAAAGGGCAGAAACGCAGAGCAGAAAGAAAAGCAGAAGTAATTTACAGAAAAATGTTCAGATATACAAATCGACACACTTTACAGACACACTTTACAAATCGCAGCATGACAGAAATATGGAAACACAGAAACATGAAAGCGAGCAGAAAGAGAGCGTCTACAAAGCATTATATTGGGTGTTTATTGCAATAAAATGAGGATTTTGGTTGCAAAATATCAGGAATTCATCAAACTGATGTCATATTCACAAAAACAGAATGTACATGTTAAACAGAAAGTGCTGCGATTTCATTGGACGATTGTCAACCAATGATCTTTAACCTCAAATTTCCTTGCATGTTCACAAACGACAAATAACACATAAATAAATGAATATTCTCTCGACAAGTGCTACGTTTTTGATTTGAAGAAAGGATGGTTACTCACACACAAACACACACACACACACACACACACACACACACGCACACACACACACTAGAATATCTGTGATCTTTGGTTGAGATCTTGAAGATTAAGATCTCATTTACACTCAAAAAATGGCATTTGCTGTTTGTTCAGACTACTTATTTAAAATGAGCTAAAACAACACAATTTGTGAGTTTTTTGGGACAACTTAATTGTTTTAAGTTCAATCTACTTAAATTTGTAAAAACAATTCATTCATTCATTTTCTTTCGGTTTAGTCCCTTTATTCATCAGGGGTCGCATAGTGGAATAAACTGCCAACTTATCCAGCATATGTTTTACGCAACGGATGCCCTTCCAACTGCAACCCAATACTGGGAAAACATCCATATATATATACACTTATTCACACTCAAATACAGAGCCAATTTAGTTTATTCAATTCACCTAGCACATGATTTTAGACTGTGGGGGAAACCAGAGCACCTGGAGCAAACCCACGCCAACACAGGGAGAACATGACTTGAATCAGCAACCTTCTTGCTGTGAGGTGACAGTGCTAACCATTGAGCCACCGTGTCGCCCCTAAAAACGAACAAGTTAACTTAATTCCTTCATGTTGCCCCAACACAAATTGATTGTGTGAAGCCCAGCTGTTTTTACAGTGTTTAACATGTTTACTTGCACTGTATAAAATGCTAGGTTTCACACAATTGCTTCATGTTGTCCCAACACAGATCAATTGAGTTAACTTAATTTTTTTAAACAAATTTAAGTGGATTGAACATGAAATAATTAAGTTGTCCAAAAAAAAAAACTCAAGAATTGTGTCAATTCAGCTCAGTAATTTGAACATTCAGCAAAAATCATTTGTTGAGTGCACTTACGATATCGTTTCATAACTAGTTTATCCAGCCTGATCTCACGAGGAAACTTAACTATTCTGCGTTTTGTCAGTTCAGTGGCTAATTCGTATCAGTTCAATCATACGAAAATCGACGTTTTTAAAAAGGAGGCGTGGCACCCAACCCCGCCCCTAAACCTAACCATCATTGGGGGACAAGCAAATTGTACAAAACTGCATGAATGAGATCGTATGAATTCATACAAACTAGCCACTAAAGCAAAAAGTTAGGAATTAACGTGAGATTGTGTTAGTTTAGATATTTTGTCATCATATGATGTTGAGATTGTATTATGAGAGTTTGTAGATTTATGAAAAAGCAGAAAAAGCAAACAGATCAGAGCAACAGCTATTATCAATGTACTGAAGATAACAGATAATAATTAATAAAAGAAGAACTACTGCATTATACATTAACGTACAGTACAGTACAAAATTTTGAGGTCAGTATGTTTTTTTCTGTTATAACTGATTATATTCAGAAAGGACAATAAAGTGATTCAAAATGACATTTGAAAAGTTTGAAGAGAAATCTGTGTGATGCCGTCTGAAAGTTCCATCAAAAATGAACATTTTTCTCAGCCTACTTTGTTTATGTTAAGATATTTCACTTTAAAAATTACATATTCTTTGCCAAAAAAGTGATATTACTGAACCTACACACAGGAGCCTGATAAAAATGCTCATTTTAGAGTAAAATTTAGAGCATTTAGAGGTTTTTGCATCTAAACTCTTCATTTGTAAAAATACTTCTTAATTAATTTTTTTAAAAATCCAACTTGGAAGATTTTTAAGCACTGAAAATACTTAGAACATTTCAATCCATATTTAGTTATAACATTAATCATAATAATAATAATAATAATAATTAGATTTCTGCATTCTGAAGCACAATAATGATGCTGATAATTCTGCTCTGCAGCAGATGAATAATTTATATTTTAATATTTGAAGTCAGAAGTATTAGCCCCATGGTATATTTTTTCCCCAATTTCCGTTTAACAGAAAGAAGATATATTTCTAAACATAATAGAAATAAACATAATAGCTTTAATAACTCATTTCTAATAACTGATTTATTTTATCTTTGCCATGATGACAGTACATAATATTTTAATAGATGTTTTTCAAGATATTAGTATTCAGCCTAAAGTGACATTTAAAAGAATTATAATGTTTTCTAACTTTGTTTGATGCATTAATAATTTAATCCTGTTTTAATCAAATATATGAACTTATGTTTGTGTGCTTAACCTCATATAACCTTCCTCCATAACAGCCGTGGCTTCGTGTGACTGATAACTGAGAAGTTAAATTCAGAGAACTTGTTATCAGTAAAATGTTACAATTCTTTCTTTTAGGCTGCGCTGCTTTCTCCATCTAGCACGGATGGGAGGGTGTAGGCTGACTCTCTCTTGTGTGTTATGTGTGTGTGTGCGCATAACATTTTCTGTGCAGATCATTTGTTCTGCCTGACAACTGATGATTCGGCTGATCTGGATGGAGGATCTTTCTTACTGAAGCACCTCTATCATTAAATTTATTTGAAGCCTCTGACTGATCTTTGAACCTGGAGGACTAGGGGAAAGTCCAACACATATAAAGGCTTAACTAGGTTAATTAGACAAGTTAGGGTAATTAGGCAATTCTTTGTATAACAGTGGTTTGTTCTGTAGATAATCGGAAAAATAACGCTTAAGGGGGCTAATAATATTGATCTTAAAATGGTTTAAAAAAATTAAGAACTGCTTTTTTTCTAGCCGAAATAAAAGAAATAAGACTTTCTCCAGAAGAGAAAATATTATAGGAATTACTGAGAAAAATATCTTGCTCTGTTGAACATCATTTGGGAAATATTTAATAAAGAAAGAAAAAAAGAAATCACTGAAGGGCTAATAATTTTGACTTCAATTAAAACAGAAAATATTTCAATTAAACTGTAAGTCTTTTTCATCATTTTACTGTATTTTTTATTTATGTTTAAGCTAATGCTGCATTTTTCAGTATTAGAAATTAAATAGAATCATACTGACCCCAAATTTGACCCGCAATGTACTGTAATCGAATGTTTTTTTGATGTATAATCTGGAGTTTGGTCGCAAATTGTAAAATTCCCAAGTATACGAAGTTACAAAAATACAATCTGTTACCACAATACAAAAAAAAGATTAATCATCATCCAATCACTGCGCTATTGCTCTGGGCGGAAGTCAGAAAAGGCATAAAAAACCCATTTGAGGTATTTTCTACACCGTCATTAAAAACAGCAAACAAACACAACAGTGAAGTTAAGAAAAAGTGCATAACAGTGGCATTTGAGTCAAAAAACAACATTTTAGTTAGTAGATTAGACATTTTATACACTAATAATGACATAATAAGAATAATCACAGTTTTTTAATTATCCCACTCTCCCTCATGCGCTTTTCAGAACTTGAATAGTTCATTCATCCAAAAAATGCCACTAGAACACTGTTAGAATAGACAAACAGCTGCCTGCATACTGTATAATAGTGTACTGAAGTGTAAAGTGGTGTGAAAATGACCAGTAATGAACAGACACTAACTCTGAAGGCTAGTTTCAGATATGCTAAGGGCTCTGTTTACTGTTTTTTTTTAAACACAATGAGTAGCACCATTGTTTGCTTGACCAAACTACTTTATATAAAGGCCTGTCAATCATGTGACTAACTTTGAAACGTTATTGTAAATCTGCAGTGTGTAAAGTGGTCAAGTTAGTTTTGTGGTTTGAGGGGCTTTCGCACCACCAATTGATCGTTTTCGTGTGACGGGAACACCCTTTTAGCCAAACATCTGAATGATTATTATGCAATATAGTGATACTAACCAATGATGAAACACATCTCAGATTTGACCATTAGCATCTTGCTAAAAATTTTTGGATTATCTTATTAGGAGTTCCCTTAAAGTCCACATGAACCGGAAGCTGCGACTGTTTTTTCATTCAGAAAGATCAGGAAAAGGGTTTTGGGAGTGTAACATCTTTGACCTCTGTGGTTCCCCTAATCGTCACTAGAGGTCACCATCACTAGACTACTAATCCAGTTTCACTACATTTCCCAGCATCCTTGCTTTCTGATTACCCAAGCACCTGAAAGCCATTACAGTGACTATTTAAACCCTGCCTTTTCTTCCACTCATTGCAAAGTCTTGTTTTGCCCTGCATACACTTCTGAGCGATTACAATTCTGTGACCCTCTGCTCTGTTTAATTGATTATTTCCTCCGCTGCCAGCCGCCTGTCTCGACTAGTGGTGGGCAAAGCGATGCTTCATGAAACACTGAAACAGTCAAAGCAAATTTATCGAAGCTTCGAAGCGTTTCGAAACCCGTCTCTACAGTGACACCTAGTGGTCATTTTTTTATGTATTACACTTGAACTGCTTCAGCGAAGAACAGTTGAGCAAATAGAAGTATTAAACCCCACTTTGTAGAGTTGAACTCAAGTGATTTAGTGGAGTGGTAAGACTTTCAGACTACCATGCAGAAATAGTGGGTTCGAATCCAGGCTAATACAGCTATTTTGAAATGCTTTAATATTAGTTTGAAATGCTTTGTTCTTGTATTGTTTTGTTTCAACATTGCTCTGACATCTAAATAAACACTTTGTGAATAAATATGTCTTGTTTTGGTCATAAAACAGGGTTGTTGCTAGATCAGACATGGTTATGGCTGGAAGTTAACAAGAAGTATTTACATTATTCATAAAATTTCACATTTATTGTATTTTATTAACGTCTACCTAAACCCTAAACCCAACCATCACAGTACTGTAAAAATATTTAATTATTGTTTTACAGTGTTACAAAATGATGCTAAATTGATGGCGTATCCGCAGCTGTATCCTATTTAGACTACACTATAAAACAGTAACATTATTAAAATACATAAAACCTTGACTTCTGAGTATTTGTACAAGTCGGGATTCGAACCCAAAAGCCATTTGAAGCACAGTAACAACATGCACACGCACAGTCCTCTAGGCTATATGAGACGAAGGATTCGCCAGGTCTCAAAACGCTTCTGATCTGATCGATGCTTTGAATCGCTTTAGTCACGTGACCAGGTGTTTCGAAACCCTTTAGTCACGTGACCTGGATGTTTCGGATCATGCTTCGGTGCAGTGTTTTGAAACACTTGCGCTTCGGGATCTCGACACTGTGTCGAAACGTCAGTTTCACGTCAGCCATCCCTAGTCTTGACCCATCTCCTATTCACCAATTCCGAGTTAAGTCTCTCCTTCGTAATCCTCATCTGTTGTTATCTAACTGTGCCTGTTCAATCATTCTCTTTGGATTATTGCAACCTAACAGACACCTCCTCCTCCTCACCATTTCTGTTTGTTGTCAAAACAGATGCTAATGGTCTCATCCGATTCAATGATTTATGCTAAGCTAAGCTAAAAGTGTTTCCACCAGACTCAAAGATCAGCTGAATGGATTAAAAAATGGCAAAACAGTATATCTCTAGGGGAGTTGTAAAATAAGTGTTCATTTAACTGCACTTTAATCGACCCAGACCCCGAAAAGTGTTCCTGGAACTAAAATAAATTCCAGTTTCTGCATGAAAAAAGCAGGTGCTTTTGCCAGTATTTCTAGGAAGTTTGGAAAAAGTTTCAAAAGTTCAGCATGGCATACATTCGCCCAATCAGAATACACTTACATCAATGGCAATTCCTAATTTGCTGGGTGAGACCTTTAAAAGGCATAACTATAGACCATTTTAATGTGGGGATGTCATTGGCCCATGAACATTTCCTGCTTGTTATCAAACTATTTCATAACTGTAACAAGAGGCAATTCTCATGATTCTCGGAGGCTATAGAAATTAAACATGTAAAACAGGAAATACGTTGGGACCATTGTTTTCGTTTACACCCCTTAAAATGGTCTATAGCCAAAATGCTTCAATGTGTAGTTCTAGGAACTATCCAAAGGGTGTGAAGCCCCTATGGTTACTATGTGAAATGTGGCCCTATGAGTTGGAATTCACTTGATTAACCAACTAAACCAGCTCGGAGCTGGTAATGACCAACCATTTAAAGATGGTTTAGTTGGATCATCCAGCAAGTCTAGCCTGTCTTTGTAGATAAACAGTAAACACATGGTTGGTTGTGGTGGGAATAATGGGAAAAGCGCTATGCTGGTGTCTCTAGCACTCAGCTATGTTAATATAGATAAACTCTTGTATGCATTTCTTATACTGCTGTTCTGTGGGACTGCTGCTAGAATATTGACCTGGCTGACCGAACGGGCCCTCCGACTCGCGCATCTCCTCATTCATACGTGCCAGACGTAACCTGTTGAGACAGAAAAAGACATAAAACCATTAGACGTGCTACTACTGCTTTTCTTTTTTAGATTTACATTTTTCATTGATCTCGAAAGTCTCACAATAAATTCACTTTTTGATCAAAAATATACTTCAGTTAAAAAACATTTCTGGATATTTATTTCAAAATGCAGTTAATCCCTGACATAAAAAAGCAGAATTTTCTGTGAGATTCTTGAGAGATATTATAAATAGAGATATTATATATAGAGATATTATAAATAGAGATATTATATATAGAGATATTATATAGAGAGATATTATAAATAGAGATATTATATATAGAGATATTATATAGAGAGATATTATAAATAGAGATATTATATATAGAGATATTATAAATAGAGATATTATATATAGAGATATTATATAGAGAGATATTATAAATAGAGATATTATATATAGAGATATTATATAGAGAGATATTATATATAGAGATATTATATATAGAGATATTATAAATAGAGATATTATATATAGAGATATTATATATAGAGATATTATAGAGATATTATATAAAGAGATATTATATATAGAGATATTATAAATAGAGATATTATATATATATATATAGATATTATATATAGAGATATTATATATAGAGATATTATATATAGAGATATTATAAATAGAGATATTATATATAGAGATATTATATATAGAGATATTATAAATAGAGATATTATATAAAGAGATATTATATAGAGAGATATTATATATAGAGATATTATAAATAGAGATATTATATAAAGAGATATTATATATATAGAGATATTATATATAGAGATATTATAAATAGAGATATTATATATATATATAGATATTATATATAGAGATATTATATTGAGAGATATTATATATAGATATTATATATAGATATTATAAATACAGATATTATATATAGAGATATTATATATAGCGATAATATATATAGAGATATTACAAATAGAGATATTATATATAGAGATATTATAAATAGAGATATTATATATAGAGATATTATATATAGAGATATTATAAATAGAGATATTATATATATATATAGATATTATATATAGAGATATTATATTGAGAGATATTATATATAGATATTATATATAGATATTATAAATACAGATATTATATATAGAGATATTATATATAGCGATAATATATATAGAGATATTACAAATAGAGATATTATATATAGAGATATTATAAATAGAGATATTATATATAGAGATATTATATATAGAGATATTATAAATAGAGATATTATATATATATAGATATTATATATAGAGATATTATAAATAGAGATATTATATATAGAGATATTATATATAGAGATATTATAAATAGAGATATTATATATATATAGATATTATATATAGAGATATTATATATATATATAGATATTATATATAGAGATATTATAAATAGAGATATTATATATAGAGATATTATATATAGAGATATTATATATAGAGATATTATAAATAGAGATATTATATATAGAGATATTATATATAGAGATATTATATATAGAGATATTATAAATGTTGTATAAATGGTTGTGCTGCTTGGTATTTTTGAGGAAACTGAAACAAGGTTTATTTGTAATGTAAATCTGTAACATTATTATTGTCCTTACTGTCACTTTTGGTCAGTTTAATGCATCTTTGCTGAATAAAAGTTTTAATACACACTTGAAGTTGGAATTATTAACCCCCTGTATATTTTTCGCCAAACTCTGTTTAACGGAGAGAAGATTTTTCCAACACATTTCTAAACATATTAGTTTTAATAACTAATTTCTAATAACTGATTCCTTTATATCTTAGCCATGATGACAGTAAATAATATTTGACTAGATATTTTTCAAGACACTTCTATACAGCTTAAAGTGTCATTTAAAGGCTTGATTAGGCTAATTAGGCAAGTTAGGGTAATTAGGCAAATCATTGTATAATGCTGGTTTGTTCTGTAGACAACTGAAAAAAATATATAGCTTAAGGGGGCTAATAATTTTGACCTTAAAATTGGATTTAAAAAAAATTAAAAACTGCTTTTAATCTAGCCGAGATAAAACAAACAAGACTTTCTCCAGAAGAAAAAAATATTATAGGAAATACTGTAAAAAATTCCTTGCTCTGTTAAACATCATTTGGGAAATATTTGTAAAAGAAAAAAAAAATAATAAAAAAAATTAAAATCACAGAAGGGCGAAGAATTTTGACTTCAACTGTATACACACTCACACTGTGCAAAAATTCTAAGTTGTTTACATGCAACTGGATAAACTTACAGAGTAACTATATCAGCGTTAGCCGCTTGAACCGCTATGCTTAACGGGTCCTGTCCATCCTCATCCCCGTCATTCTGAGTCGCTCCTCGTTTCAGAAACAAACACACTTGCCTGGAAATAAAACAAATTGCTAATCGTATTATAAGTACTAATGAGCTACTTATTTAAAATAAGTTGAAACAACACAGTTCTTAAGGGTTTCATGGGACAACTTAATTGTTTTTATGTTCCATCTACTTAAATTTGTAAAAAAAAACATGAAGTTAACTTAATTGATTTGTTTTGGGACAACATGAAGAAATTGTGTGGAACCCGGCATTTTTGACAGTGTAGACCTGCTAAAATGCAACAGTATCCAAAAACACAGAAGTGGATGCCACATTAAGTGACATTTTATCATGGTTAGGTAATACCATGCATCATCATCTTTCCATGTTGTTTGGATATATCACATTGGTAATTACCATGGCACTTTTTAAACATATTAAATACTACAATGCATTACTATTGATAACATTTAATACAACAGTACGCACATATTAAGATTATGACACTTCTGCCATCTAATACATGAATGATCAATTATACACAGCAAAAATATTAAGTCTAGACATTATTTAGATTCAGAAACTGCTAGTGAATAATTCCATAGTAAAACATTAAATTACATATGAAATTTAGAAGCAAAACATATTCATGTTTATGCAAGTCTGAACTCACCCAGTGTGTCCTAAATAAGTAGCGTGATGCAGCGGGCCTCTTCCCCTGTGATCTCTCTGGTTCACATCAGCACTATTTTGCAGAAGAAACTCGCAGGCTATTAAAGAACCCTAGATGTAAAAAAAAAAAAACACAGAGCAATAAGATTTTACAACCTCAAAACATCAACACAGATGTCACTCTCAAGCAAAGTTTCTAGCACATTATGTATTTGTGCACTTAACTGACATTTTGATAGCATATTATGAAAGCAATTGAATCAGCTGTGTTGTTGAAATTCTTAGAGTCCTACACAGAAGGACAGTTTTTTTGGTTATCACTCATTGTTAAATAGCAGCTAGAAACAAATAATGTCTTTTTTCACAAAAGTTTAATTCTGGGAGAGTCATTTAAAACTTTTTAAAAAAATATATATTTGTTTCTTATCTCTGCAAACTATGGATTCTCTGAAAAACAGATTTGTATAAGATATTTCAGGTGCTTAAAAACCTTGTGTTACCCCTGTTAGCATGGAAGTTTACCTTCACTTTATATATATTTTATAATTCCCACGTGCCTGTCAGCAACATGCCTCAGTCGGTCTGAAAACCGCTCCAATTGGTCCACCGTTTTTATGTTGTTAAATTTGAAAAAGAAAAAAGGACTGAGTGTGTTTATATCACCCCAATATGACAGTCTATACACTATACCTACACACGTCTGTCCAAACAGCTTGAAAAGTAGATTTTTCACCATAGGTGCCCTTTAATGTATATTAAATGTACTCATTCATATGTGATCATTTTTCGCACTTTATTTAGAACTTCAAAGCAGATATTTGAATAAAAATTTAGTCATATAAAAGCAATAAATTAATAAATAAAACATTTTTTTCCCAAAAATACAGTATTTCTAATTTACGAATTGGGTCCCACATCATATTAGGTGTCCTTAACTAATATGTACTTACATGAAAATTAATCATTTGTTATAATGTACTTGTTGTGTAAACACATGTTTTTACACTGTACTTATGACTGATTAAATACCTGCACGTAATTACATCTGTAATTATTTTCTGTCATTAGAATGTTGACCATCTCTTACACCTTAACACACCCTTAAACATACCCACACTACCAAACCTGTTCCTAACCCTACCCATATTCCACCTCAAGTGCACTACAAGTGTTCTGCAACACATTCTGAACACATTAAGTGTTTATATTTTGATGTAAGTACTTATCAGTTAAGGCCACTTAATATAAAGTGGGACCCTCAATTGCCTTGTGCTCACTTACCCCAATCACAGCCTGAATAAGTGGGCTTTTCCCCTCGTCCTCTTCATTGACAGAGTTGACGTCAGCTCCGTGGGCCAGAGCTTCAGCCATAACAGGCAAATTGCGTGCCTGACAAGCCTTGTAGAGTAACGCTCCAGCATCCAGCTCTCTCAAATCCTCAGGATCTGATGCTTCTGGCTCCAGTTCAGCTTCATTACTAGAGTCCTCAGACACCTCACACTCTAAACATCACAAAAACACACATGATCCATCTGCTATAGTAACACCGTATCAGTCACACATACAGCGGTTCACACTCACCCTCCTCTGTGACGCTGTCCACCACAGACTCGAACACCAAGACGTCAGTGCTGCCGTCAGTGCTGCCTCCTAACCCACTGTCACTGCTCAGACCTGTAGGACCGACACAAGCCCAGCACGGACACGTTACACTACAGAGTGTCAGCATCAGGACAGAAAACAGGAGCACACCATGTGTCACTGTTAGACAACTCTAAATCTTCAAAATATATTAAAAAATGCAAAAGAAAATACACAAATAAACTTGAAAAAGATAAATAAATAAAATTTTAAAAAGCAGGGATCCACCAAAATTTAAAATTCTGGGCAGAAACTATAAATTCTGGATGCACTTGGACGAAACCCAAAAAAACGTTGTAATAATTAGTTATTATTTTTATTAAATAATATAATTTTGCGAGACTTTTTCAATTTAACTCAATAATTTGAACTATACTGATTTAAAAAACACAAGCCAATAATGTAACCACATTTTACTGAAAGCTTACATATTACTGAAAACTAAAAGCTTTACTAGTGAGAAAACAGTTAAGGAGACCATCTGCAGCGAGGATAAAAAATGAGCCTCCTCTATTCGGCCTCTTTACTTTCTCTTTACTTTTAGTCCTTTACTTTCGTGGAGTAAGGAAACGGTGGAAACTCACTCAAGACGTCCATTAGCCTACATAATTAATTTTGTTTATTAAGCGCAAAGATTTGTTTCAAAACTATTTCTAAATTCAGTTCTAATTTCCAGCAAACGAATAAATGAACAATAATAACGAAGTGTGGTCAAAAAACTCAATTATATCTGTTAAATCCAAACACACGTCCTATTCTTATGTGCCATATAGTGATGCATACAGTACATCTCCAAAACCCGACAGATGGACAAATCCAAACTTGAGTCCACAAAGTAGTGCAAATGGATGTGCTATTTATACAGCGTGGTGCAAAACAGGAAAATTAGGGTTGTGTTGGTCAGAAAATAGCAACAAGTCGTGCGTTACACGTCTTGCACTTTATTGCGCCGGGTGTTTGATAGGGCCCAAAATGAAAAAATTTAAGGGAAAAAACACAAACAGCAAAACGTAGGCATACAAACAACAACAATGTAAAAAAAAAAGCAAAAAAAAAAAAAAAAGTCAAAGCAAATAAAATTAAAACATAAATAAAAACAAAAATATGATCACAAAATAAACTAAAAGAAAAATGCTAGACAGCAAAAGTAAACAATAAAAAATAAAACACAAAAGAGCAAAGAGATTCAAAACAAAATTCAAACAAAACAAGTGAAATCAATAAAAAGCAAAAATGCGAAAGTATGAAACAGAAATGAAGCAAAACGCAAAGGAAAACAACACAATAAAATTAAACAAAACAGATCTAAGCAAAAAAGAAAAACACAAAGCAACGGGCAAAAAACAACAACAAATAAACAAATAATTAAATAAATAAATAAATAAATAAATAAATAAATAATTAAATAAATAAATAAATAAATAAATAAATAAAATATCAATGGAAAGCAAAGCAAAAACCCATCAAATGAATGAGTGTATGAAAGCAAATCTTTCCACAGGCTAAAATAAAAACTTACTGCGAGGCCCTGAACCAGTGTCGAAATAGGAAAAGAGGTTGTCCAACTCATCCGGGCAGAAGAGTGATTCTCGCCTGAACTTCCTCTCCAGAGCAGCAGTTGCTAAAAGTGCAAAACGAATAAAAATTCAGTGATCTGTCAGATAATAATACAATTAGTTTCATAGAATAATTAAATTATTCTATAATAATATTGTATTATCAGAATGGTAATGTCAAAAAAAGTCATTAATTAATTGATTCATACATTCACTGATTCATTTATTTATTTCATAACATTTGTATAGATACCGGCACAGTATAATGAATGAAACTGAGGTAACTGAGTCATTGTGATTGGTCACCTGAGGCCAGGGTTGCAGGAGACGCGCTGCCTGGATCCTGCCTGTATTTGCGGTGTGTTTTGGGGACGGTGGTGGCACTGTTGTGCCTCCTGCACTTCCTGGAGTTCCAGCGGCGCTCAGATTTCCTCCCGCCGTTCACCACAACTTCACCCGTCATCATCTTCTTCAGGAACTTTTTCTCCACATACTTCGCCTTAATCCAGGCCTCCTTTTCTTGCCTTAAACATTGAGGTGGCAACTGAACATTAGCGCTGGTATGGATTCGATTCAGTTAAAAATATTAACTGAAAAATATAAATACAGTTGAAGTCAGAATTATTAGCCCCCCTGTTTATTTTTTCCCCCAATCTCTGTTTAATGGAGAGAAGATTTCTTTCAACACATTTCTAAACATAATAGTTTTAATAACTCATTTCTAATAATGATTTATTTTATCTTTGCCATGATGACAGTAAATAATATTTGACTAGATATTTTTCAAGACACTACTATACAGCTTAAAGTGACATTTAAAGGCTTAACTAGGTTAATTAGGTTAACTAGGCAGGTCAGGGTAATTAGGCAAGTCACTGTATAATGATTTGTTTGTTCAGTAGACTACCAAAACAAATTGCTAAATGTGGCTAATAATTTTGACCTTAAAATGGTTCTTAAAAAATTAAAAACTGCTTTTATTCTAGCCGAAATAAAACAAATAAGACTTTCTCCAGAAGAAAAAAATATTATCAGGCATACTGTGAATATCATTGTGCATGCAAGTGTGCATGAATTACATTTTCTAAGAACTTTTATCATAATTAAAATGATAGGAACTTAATTATTATATTATAAGAACTTTGATTTTAATTATTGCAATATATGCAGTTTTATTCATGCAAAACTGTTTTGTGATAGTTAAATAATAATAATAATAATAATAATAATATTACAACAATAACAATAATATCAATAATAATTAATAATAATTTTCTAATCAATAATAATATTTATTATCATTATACAATAAATATTACTATTATTAATATCTTTACAATTATTATTATTATTATTATTAAATAATTTTATTAAACATACTTTATTATAAAAATAAAATATTTCATTTAATTTAAAATATTTACTATTATTTAATAGTATATTAATAATTATTATTATTCTAATAATTATAATAACAACAACAACAACAACAATGATCATAATTTTTCATCAATAATAAGAAGAAATAATTTATTATTATTTTATAATAATAATACAAAATATATAATATAAAATTATATACAGTTGAAGTCAGAATTATTAGCCCCCCTGTTTCTTTTTCCTTCAATCTCTGTTTAATGGAGAGAAGATTTCTTTTAACACATTTCTAAACATAATAGTTTTAATAACTCATTTCTAATAACTGATTTCTTTTATCTTTGCCATTATGACGGTAAATAATATTTGACTAGATATTTTTTAAGACACTTCTATACAGCTTAAAGTGACATTTAAAGACTTAACTAGGTTAATTAGGTTAACTAGGCAGGTCAGGGTAATTAGGCAAGTCACTGTATAATGATTTGTTTGTTCAGTAGACTACCAAAGAAAATTGCTAAAAGGGGCTAATAATTTTGACCTTAAAATGGTTCTTAAAAAAATTAAAAACTGCTTTTATTCTAACCAAAATAAAACAAGCAAGACTTTCTCCAGAAGAAAAAATATTATCAGGCATAATGTGAAAATTTCCTTGCTCTGTTAAACATCATTTGGGAAATATTTAAAAAAGAAAAAAAATTCAAAGGGGGGTTAATAATTCTGACTTCAACTATTCAGGCTGATTAATAAAGAGAGCCACTAGTGTCTGTCATCATCATCAGTCACCTGGAGCTGTTGGGTGCTGGTTTCTTTAGGCCCTGCTCTTCACAGCTGCCTTCATAGATGTGGTTGATGATACTGTTTCCCAGCTCACACATCAGCTGCGTGAACACAACAGACAGTGGTTCATGTCAGAGCGTGTTTGCTCATGTCACAGGGAAAAGGTCATTGAAGAGAGATTAGCAAGAGAACAGACCTTCAGTAACTCCGGTTCCCATGAGTCCAGAGTCAGTGAACGCACTTTTGAACAGTGAACTCCCAAACTCCTGACAAAAGAAGCAAAAACACTCATTGATCTCATTGCTGGAGCACACTTAAAATTCCTGTGAAATCAAAGTAAAGTTATTTAGATGTTAGTATCAGTTAGTTTTAAGGATATCTATAAGCTAGTGTGCTCCAAAACAGTGACAAAATTCGCATTTAGAAGATATAATCCTGATATAAACATTAAAACCTTGTAGTTTGCCACTTCTACCTAAATGGATCAACAATTTTTTTGACATCACCTCATACTTCAGTTTCTCCTCAACTCTTCTGACCAATCAAATGCTCTCTAGTGTCTGACATGCCCCGCCCCCTTCAAGACGCTTCTCTCTCTCTTTTTTTTTTTTTGATGCGCTTGAGCTCAACCACTCTCACCGGCAGAGCTGTGATAAAAACAAGATGCTATTGGCTGTTTTTTAAAAAGGGGAGGAGCTACTATATGTCCCGCTCTGTCTTCATGATTCATCTGAGATTACGTCAAACACTGAATAATAATAGCACATTTCAGAGCACTTCACAGGACCTTTGAATATTTGAACAAAACTGTTATAGTTTTATTATAATAAACTGTTAATAATTTATACTTTTGAGCACTGGATGGAATATTATACAGTATACACAAATATTCCTTCAACGTTGTCTGTTTTCTTGGATGCCCATCACAGTGCATAAAATGCTGACATAATGGAATATCATTGTACATGCAAGTGTGCATGAATTAAATTTTCTAAAAACTTTTATCATAATTAAAATGATAAGAAATTAATTATTATATTATAAGAACTTTGATTTTAATTATTGCAATATATGCAGTTTTATTCATGCAAAACTGTTTTGTGATGGTTAAATAATAATAATAATAATAATAATAATAATAATAATAATAATAATAATAATAATAATAATAATAATACAACAATAACAATAACAATAATAAAATCTTAATAATAATTTTCTAATCAATAATAATACATATTTAATATTATTATACAATAAATATTATAATTAATATCTTTACAATTATTATTATTATTATTACTATTATTATAAAATAATTTTATGAAACATATTTTATTATAAAAATAAAATATTTAATGTAATTAAAATATTTACTATGATTTAATAGTATAATAATAATTATTATTATAATAATTATAATAATAACAACAACAACAACAACAACAACAATTATCATTATTTGTATCAATAATAATAAGAAATAATTTATTATTATTTTATAATATTTGTAATATTTAAAAATTATTATTTTAAATATTATTATTAAATATTATTATTAAACAATACATATTATTATTACATTTTTACAATTATTATTATTATTATTATTATTATTATTATATAGCTATTATTATTATAAAATTTTTTTATTAAACATATTTTATTATAAAAATAAATATTATTAATAATAATAACTTATTATTTAACAGTATAATAGTCATAATTATAATAATAACAACAACAACAATAATGATCATAATTTTTTATCAATAATAAGAAATAATTTATTATTATTTTATAATATTAATATAATATATATTATTTTAATATTTATATTTAATATTTATAATATATTATTTTAATATTTATTATTTTAAATATTATTATTAAATATTATTATTAAACAATACATATTAAAATTTTTACAATTATTATTATTATTATTTGCATAACTATTATTATTATTATTATTATTATAAAATAATTTTATTAAACATTTTATTCTAAAAATGAATAATAATAATAATAATAATAATAATTATTATTATTATAATAACAATTATTATTATTTAATTGTATAATAATAAACAACAACAACAACAATAACAATAATAATAATAATTATTATTATTATAATTATTAATATTATTGTTGTTGTTTATTATTAGTAGTAGCAGTATTTAGTAATTACGTAAAATAATTTTGTAATTGAAAAACTCAAATAACACAAAACAATTATTAAATAAATTATTATTTTCAATTTATATGTAAATGTTTATGCTAAAAAGTATTAGTATAAAAAATTATTGTAGTCTAATAACTTACATTTTTTCTTGTAGTCTACTGTGATTTTGTATTTAAAGAATCAGAAATTGAATATTTACATTTCAAATATTAATAAAAAAACAACAACAAAATAATCTGATCTGCTGAAGTTCTCCAAGGTTTTTCCAGTGTTCAGTAAAAACTGAAGTCAGCACTGGGACGACTGAGCGTCTCCAGAAAACATGTGCTCTCTCAATAAAACTGCATTCAGTTCACTAGATCTGTCTGCTTCCCGGCAACCCAGTTTACATTGAGAACATGGTGAGATGGGTTAAACGGCAGCACAGCTCATGCTTTAACACAGAATGGTCACAATCTGATACTCAACAGAGCAAAAGTGGAACATCTAATGAAATGCTACAATGTGCTACAGTTTGTAAAACATGATTCACTTGCTGTTTAAACAAAATGACCAAGGCTTTACTAAGAACATTCTGTCGCCTTTTTAACTTAAAATTAACTTAAGTATAACTTACTGTAAGTATATTTTACATACCCTGACATATATTAAGAAAACATAGCATTTATTATCATTTTAATTTTAATTTATTATTATTATTATTAATAGTAGTGGTAGTAGTAGCAGTACTATTTTATTACCAATCATGATTTTTTTTATAATGAAAATGGTAAAATATGATTATTTTTTGTATTTGTTATTAGTTATTTATAGAAGCAATTTTTGTATAAATAATTTGTGCTTAATTTATGCTAATTTATGCTCAATTTGTAATAATAATAATAATAATAATAATAATAATAACTCCTTACATTTATATAGCGCTTTCCTGCATACTCAAAGCGATTTACACATTTTTGGGGGGAATCTCCTCATCCACCACCAGTGTACAGCATCCACCTGGATGACGCGAAGGCAGCCATTTTGCGCCAGTCTTTCCAAAGGACATCCTGGGATTTTGAACAACCACAGAGAGTCAGGACCTCGGTTTAACGTCTCATCTGAAAGACTGCACTCACTGAGCAGTGTATAGTCCTCATCAATATACTGGGGTGTTAGGACCCACACAGACCGCAGGTTGAGCGCCCCCTGCTGGCCTCACTGACACCACTTCCGGCAACAGTAGTGAAAATTGTGACTTATTATTATTGTTATTAATTTATTATTATTAGTCATTATGTTTTGTGATAAAAGTTGTTAAATAATATTACTAATAATAACTGCTACTTTTATTATTATTATTATTATTATTTATTATTATTATTATTATTATTATTATTATTATTGCTGTTAACTGTAATTATCAGTGTCTGGATAATAATAATGAGAATATGAATTGCAATACTGTAAATAAAATACTATGAGAAAATTATGCAGATTGTTTTGAGATAAAATGAGTGAATAATAATGATCAAAATGCGATGGAAATGTCTGAATAATAAGAACAACATTACAAATATGAAAAATGTATATATAATAATTATAATTATATACAATTATATAATTTAAATACATTTTTAAATAAAATTTTAATTGAATGTATACACTATACTAATACTTCTAGTTTTTAAATTATTAGCAATTTATATTAAAAAGTTTTTAAATGAAAATTGCTGAATAATAATAAAATTCATTATTATTATTATTATTATTGGTGTCATAATTTTTATTGATAATATTAGCCATTTTAAAATTTTTTTAAATAAAAACTGGTAAATAATAACAAATATAATAATAATAATAATAATAATAATAATAATAATAATAATAATATTTATTACCCCTGCACGGGATCTAAGCCCTAGCCCGGCCCTGGCCCGAGACACACAGGCTGTAGCCCTGCCCTTGTCCAACATCTCATCAATTGGCTAACATCAACATGCAAAAAAAACACAGAAATGCCAACTGATCCAGCCGAGGCTTGAACCAGTGACCTTCTTGCTGTTAGGCGACAGTGCTACCCACTGCGCTGCCTCTTACTAGTGTTATCATTATTACTATTAGCAATTTAATAGCAATCAGTTGTTCACAAGGTGTGCAGATATATAGTGTGTGTTGACCTGTGAATGCCGGAGCACTCGATGCAGAGCAGGACGCCCAGGTTAATGCTGGCCCAGCGCGGCTCCGTCTGAGCACAGTCACAGCACTGCTGATTCCCTGGCAGACTGAGGATCCTCTGCAGGATATTCTCTCCTCTGATGCTGCGCTCGCGGGACTCACTTGCAGAGTCTATACTGCTGATGGAGGGAGACGCCGTCCGGTCCAGACGCTGAAAACACACAGAAAAACAAAGACTCACATCAGCTTTATATGTCAATAACAACAATACCACAGACTAGTCTGAGGCGTTTATGTGAAGCTGTTGTTTTTAACTGATGAATTAGTGCGAAAGAAAAAGAAAAAATGTTTTAGTTCATCTGAAAGGTTCAGATGTCTTCAAATGAAATGGTCTTTTAATTCTGTTTACGTTGATTTGAGTTAGAACAAACCAACTACAAAACTGTTACAAAACTTTTAAGTGTTAGCTGGACTTTTATGAATGGACATTATTACTATTAATATAAATTATTATTATTATTATTATTATTATTATTATTATTATTATTATTATTATTATTAATAATAATAATAATAATGACAGCAATAATAACAATAATAATATTAATAACTATAATATTTAATTATTAATAACAATAATAGTCATAAATAATACCACTAATTATATATATATTTAAATATATGAATTATGCAAATATTCATATTAATATTTATTCAAATTTATATAAAATAAGCATTCTTATAATTATTCTATACTGTTTATGACAAAACTATTCAGCATAAATACATATAGTTGAAGTCAGAATTATTACCCCCCATAGAATTTTTTTAATATTTCACAAATGATGTTTAACAGAGCAATAAAATTTTCACAGTATGTCTGATAATATTTTTTCTTCTGGAGAAATTTTTTCTTCTTATTTGTTTTATTTCAGCAAGAATAAAAGCAGTTTTTAATTTTTTATGAACCATTTTAAGGTCAAAATTATTAGCCCCTTTAAGCTAATTTTTTTCGATAGTCTACAGGACAAACCATCGTTATACAATAACTTGCCTAATTACCCTAACCTGCCTAATTAACCTAGTTAAGCCTTTAAATGTGTCTTGAAAAATATCTAGTCAAATATTATTTACTATCATCATGGCAAAGATAAAATAAATCAGTTGTTAGAAATGAGTTATTAAAACTATTATGTTTAAGAATGTGTTGAAAAAATCTTCTCTCCGATAAACAGAAATGGGGGAAAAAATAACGAGGGGGGCTAATAATTCTGACTTCAACTGTAAATGCAAATAACGCATAATTACATTATCAATTACAATAATGTTGTAACAGTGATGTGATGCTGTCAACGTAGTGAGGATCCTTATGCAGGTCTTTATTGATAGGATGGTCAAACAAGCAGTGGTCAAAACAGGAACAAACAGATGTACATGGGCAATCCAGAGTCATAGTCGTAATAGCAGGCAAGTGGTCAAAAGGCAGGCGGCATACATGGATAATCAAGAAAACAAGGCAAGGTTAAACACGGAAATCAGGACAAGGGAAAACACTCAATGCTCACAATACGCCTAACAAGACTCAGCAACATAGTGTGTGTTTGTGCTGCTTATGTTGAATTAATCAGACCAGAAGCAGCATCAGCTGTGGGAGTCTTATCAGTGGAGACTAGGAGCAGGTGTGTGTGTTGCATGACTGAATGTGTAGTCCATGAAATGGCGGATCTGTAGTTGGTTTGAGTGTTTACCAGCCATCTCTGGATGTTAGATCGCTGGTGATCTTGACAAATGTTTACATTAAATTCTTTATACAATTGAATCTTATTATTTTTATTATTATATAATGATTATTATTAATTTGTTATTATTAATTTAGGACTTATCATGATTATAATTTACAAATAAGCACAATAATAATATCAATAATTAATTATTAATAACAATAATAGTCATAAATAATACAACCAATTATAATTGCTTTTAAAAATATATCAAATATGCAAATATTCATATTTTATAATTAGATTCATATTTATTCAGATTTATACTAAACAAAGCGTTCTTATAATTATTCTATATTTATTTATGGCAAAACTATTTAGCAAATACTGCATAATAACATTGTCAATGACAATAATGTTTTAATCATATACTTTATAAAAGTATTGTTAACAAAAGCAACAAAAATAAATAAAAATAATGTATATTATTATCATAATTCAAAAATATTTTTTTGGGGTCAAATTAAGTTAAGAAATATTATATTAAATAGTTTTTTGCTGTTTTATTGCACAGCATTTCCTTTGAATATATACTACAAAAAAACTATATAAACATTAATTTCCCTCAGACAATGCTTGTAAACTTTACAATTTATTATAAAAAACATCTTGTACTTGCTAATCAGCAAAATTTTAAAGAGCGAATCCTGGAATAGGATTTTCTTCTACAACAATATAACGTAATATTATTAGTAATTAACTTATTTGAAAAATCTGATAACTTTGTACCAATATTTTTAGCTAATCAAACATCTACTAATACTTGAAATTGATTTATATCATGCAGATTCTACAAACCTCAATATAGTAATTGTCAGGACTCTCTCTGTATGCTGAGGCAATGCTGGCTTGAACAGCTTGAATCCAGGCCTGCCGAAGTTTCTCCGACTCTGCCTGCAGCATACAGCTCCTACAATACACATCCACACAATGAATACTAGACGAGCAGCTCAAAAACACTCATCAAAAGTCTTATTGTGGAAATCTAAAACCTAAAATGCCAGCTTTTCCTGGACAGGACTCACTTGGTGGGCGACACGACTTCAAAACAGAACCTCCTCTCGATGTCTTCACACGGTTTGACCGAACACAGTCTCAAATCCTCCACAACGACAGTCAGAGAGTCCTAAGAATGATGAAGACACATTAATAAAGCTGAAACTACATCGAAAACATTCTAAATTAGTGGTCTCAAACTCATTTCCTGGAGGGCCGCAGCTCTGCATAGTTTAGCTCCAACCACCTCCAACTCACACCTGCTTAATAGTCTCTAGTCTTGAACACCTTGATTAGTTGGATCAGGTGTGTTTGATTAGGCTTGGAGCAAAACTGTTCAGAGCTGCGGCCCTTCAGGAATCCAGTTTGAGACCTATGCTTCAAATAAACCCGATTCTTGTGAAATTGCAAAAAAACACACTTATACATAAGTTTGACTGGAGTTTCTATATAAAGGAACACTAGGGGGCAGTATGACGACACACATTTTTGTTCCTTTTCACACTAATGATACTTACAGGGACATATTATTGATGAATAAAACATTAATTTCAGGCAGTCCTTTGCAAGACACCCAATAAATACAACATTTTTAACGGTGTCTGAGATTTGTAATCAAATATGTTTGCTGCACCAATCTCCATATAATTATAATAATTATTATTTATTTTTGTAAAACTCCTTTAAAGCTTAATTCTCAAACCGCTTTACCCTTTAAATATACAAGGAAAGCAGAAAAACAGAAGATTGATTATGATTACAGAAGATTATGCAAAGGATTAAAATCAGATATACATATATATAAATACAAAACAAGTCAGAAACATTGTAAATATAAAACCGATCAAAAAATAGTCATACATCTCACAAATAGGCAAGTCTAAAAAGGGACGACTTTTCTTTTGTGGTCAATTTGCTTGGTTGCTTATTTTGTACAGTGTTGTACTTGTGATGCAGAGCGCTCGGATTCGAACACGGTTGCACAAAAGAAGAAAAAGCACTTTAAAATCAAGGTAAAACTACATGGTTGTGTGCTTTTCTCTTATATCTGCTTTTGAAAACACTATTGGTTGGGTTTGTTCAGTGGTTTGATTGGTGGTTTATATGACAAGCTCCGCCTTCTTGTGGATGTGTGCAAGATCTGAAAGGTACAACAAAATGTACCGCATTTCAGATTCGCAAAAAATGTAGAAAGCGCCCTCTAGTGGATTTGTTACCTGAAACATCCAATGAAATGTACATGAAGCAATAAATTTTTTGTTTTGCAAAAAGTGTATACTGAGGTAAATATTTCCTCATTTTCTGTATTACAACTTTTCTCTGTAACACTTTAGAAATAATGGTCCATTAGTTAATGTTTGTTAATGTATTTACTAACATGAACAAACAATTAGTAATAGATTTATTACGGTATATATTCATCTTTGCTAACGTTATTTAGGTTAAATAACGTTAGTCATTGTTAATTCAGCGCATTAACTAATGTTAACAAGCACAAGTTTGGATATTAATAATCCATTAGTTGATGTTGAACTTTGATTAATCAATGTTTAGATAGAAGAGTAAAGTAAAGTTTAAAGTTAGTAAATGCATTAACTTACAACCACTAATGGACCATTATTCTAAATTGATACCATTTTCTCAAATGTTATTTAAATGCACAAATGGTGCAATATATCATTAAATATAAATTAATTTGCATAATTTCAAGCAATGTGAAAAAATGTGAACAATTGATGAAGTCGGGTTTAAAACCTTTTTTTTTTTTACACATTTTTGGAGTTATGAAAATGACAACTCCCATGATTCCAAACTAAGTCACAGCGTCATCAAACTACGACTTTATTTGTTGTGAACATGCACCGTGGAGAAAATGACTGCGCCTTTAAAAGCATATTTTTCTTAAAGCAATTAAGTAACAAAAATGCTGCATTTTTGACATTTTTGACCTGTCCATTTTCAGATAGTGGTCTTTATGACTTTTCATAAACAAATTTCTTTCACATTTTCAAGTTTCTTTTCTCGCACTTTGGCAATTTGTGATTTTTAAAACATTTTTATTTGTCAATAGTTTTGTTTATTTGTAGGTTTTGATTTTGATCAATTGAAAAGCGGCAAAGAAACCAAACCTAAATTAGTCTTAATTTAAAATACATGACAAAACTGTGTCTTTTCCCCCTGCAGTGTCTTGCATCAAGCCGTCTGAGTAAGCGCTGAATGCAGATGAAGAGCGTCTGCATTGATTAGTCAGGGAATGAGTTTGTTATCTTCAGAAAGACAGAGTGCTTCGACTGAACCAGGATTACAGTAGCAGATGCTTTCAGTGAGCTGAAGACTCATCATCATTGATTCAGCATCAGGAATTGTGCTGATTCATCTGTTAACAAGACTCTGTTTTCAGTACATTCTCTAATGGAGTCACTGTTTAAAATCAAAGACAGACTAAACCAGTCCAAACCACTCTGAGTCCAGTTACTGAATGCTAGATTGAACTCACCTTTAGTTTCTTCTGATAAACTAACTGGCTGTTTTGGATGGAGAACCACCGCCTGGGAAAAAAAGATATATAAGACAAATAATTGGTAACTAATTGCTCTATTTTTTTATATAAATTCCTGAATCTAAATAAGCCGATTTGCTATTTTACTAAAGTGCTAAATTATGCTATTTTACTATTATTTACTATAGAGTAATCAGGTAAAACTATAAGACTAAAACTATTTTAAAAAATAAAAACTTATGAGAAATAAAATACATTTAAAAACCTAAAATATTGTTTATTTTATTTTTAGAACATCTTATAATAAAACTAAAATATTTAGGATTTTCATTTAGTGCAAGTTGGCATACCAGAGCATCTAATATTAAAATCATGGATTTATCCAAAAATATATAAAACGACAAATAGCAAAATATTTAACAAAAAAAAAATTATGCATAAAAATTCTAATGAAAATCCTAAAATTAATTAAAGTTAATTCAAACTATTATCAAAAAATTACAACAGTATCAACATTGCTAAAATAACCTGCTAAATATATTATTATGATGGTTATTTAAACAATATTAAGGTTTTCAAAAATACAAACAACAAAATCATAAGTCAAAGGCACTCAAAAAATAAACGAAACAATGAATCTTTTAAAATATTTTCACTGACTTTTCGGGTGCCTTGGACTTATGATTTTGTTCTTTATCTTTTTTTATTCCCTTAACGAAAGAGCACAGACACATTATTTAGCACTTTTGGTTTGATTTTGGAATTAAACATTACAGTATTATTTATGAATATGTTCATTTAATGAACAGGAGCCATCAGTGATAAATATTTAATTGAGTGTGTTATTAGTCCCTAGTTTTTACGTTTAGATTGCTTTCATCAAGGTAATCTTAAAAATAAATAAATAAATAAATAAATAAACAAACAACCGAAAAATAAATACATACAACATAACTATAATATATTAGCATAACAAAAAATATATATATTAATAAAACAAAAAAAACTTAGCTACTTAATTTGTTACTAAAAATAATTCTTTCCTACATAATTATATAATTATATATATATATATATATATATATATATATATATATATATATATATATATATATATATATTTATATTTGTTATCAATTGTTCCAGATTAAACCCTCAAAAACCCAACCACGATCTAACTAATATGGCTGATTAAAAGCCACATGTACACTAACATTAAAATAGTAAATAAATAAACAATAAATAAATAGCTATAATAAATCATTACAAAAAAAAAGAAGCAAATACTAAATAAAACAAACTTTGCTACTTAATTTGTTACTTAAAATAATAGTTTCTTAAATAATAAGTTTTTTGCCTATTGTTTCAGATTAAAACCCTCATAAACCCAACCATATTCTTAATATACGGCTAATGAATCCCAATAAATGACATTTACACATTAAATCATATTAATCTTTACCCAGTGTTGAATATCCACTTTGTCATTAGCCAGATTCAACTCACCTATTCCACGTTTTGAAGGCGTTACTGGCCCTTTTAAACAGGTAACCCTCCATCACCAGCCCATTCGGCGCATCTACATTGTACTCCAACTTTGGATCATCATACGCAAAGTCCTGAATAACAAAACAAGACATAAACATCACCATTATATTACTTAATCATACACTACATTACATTCTCTCTATGCAACTGCTCATTCTTCATAATTAAACAGTATGTTGTAGCACCAAATCGATGCAAAATATGACTCACTGGTTGTGCCAACACAAATCAATTCAGTGAACTTAATAGTAATACAAAATAGACAACAACAAATAAAAATGCAGAGAATTGCGAGCTTGCATAAGATCCCAGCAACAAGCCAAAAGTCACCCCGCAATAAAACAATGAAAACACAATAAATGAGCAAAATATTACAAATTGCATAAAGGTACAGTGATGGAAAAAAGTGACACTTAACAAATTTAAGTAGACTGAATTTAAAACAATTAAGCTGTCTCAAAAAACAAATCTCAAGAATTGTGTAAACAGAAGGTTGCTGCAAAATATGACTCATCTAGAGCTCTCAGATGGCTCTCAGATCATTTTGACGATGACGTAAGTGTTTGCGTAGGAATGGGAGTCTGTCCAGCTGATGATTACATTCACACTCACCAATAATGGCACAGAAACTGCTCTCAGAGGAACCGCCTCCTCAGCTCAGGTCATTTCCATTGATTATCTCTGAGAGCAGAATCAGCCAGGCTAACATTTAACCATCACACGTGTTTAATTCTATACTATTACAGGCTTGAGGAAACATCCAAAGCACCAGGCGGAAATGAGTCCACAGGCTTTAATAGAGGTAATCTGTCAATGTAATTAAATGAGTTTTTTCTCTTAGAATGAGCAAAGTAATCTGCCAATACACTCTGGTACAAAAAATGGTACAATGTTGTACCAAAGACAAACTCTTGTCACTGAGGCAGTACCTTTTTCTGGAACAGAATTGTACCTTAAGACAAAGAGAGGGAGAACATGCAAACTCCACACATAAATGCCAACTGACCTAGCTGGGACTCGAACCTGCGACCTTCTTGTGAGGCAACAGTGCTAACCACTGAGCCACCGCGCTTAATAAAGCTTTAAACGAAACTAAACTTCTTCAAATTGTACATTTAATTCAGTGGTAATACCTACGAAAAGTAAATCGCAGAGTCCTTTCCGCTGTTGTAGGTGAAATTCACTGATTGTTACGTTTCACATATGCTTTGTTGTTTGTTTTCTGTTTTGCGTGCTCTTCTCTCTTTTCCGCTGTGTGTCCTGTGCTGTTTTAGGTGTGCAACCATTGGTCAAAGGGGTTGTCTATCACCGTCGTCACTCAATCGGCCTGCCAATCAGAAGCTGGTCCGCACAGTATAAAAGCTGTGCACTTGCGCTGTTCTTCAGGAGCGCTTGGCTCACAGCAAGTCTCCTTACTACTGTCGGCCGGCCTGTTTACTTGTGTTTTGCCTAGTTTGAATGCTGTTGCTGTGTTCTAGTTTTGTCTCGATTAAGTCAGTGATTTATTAGATAAACGTATGCAGCTCAATTTAGTATCTATTGAGAAGTTGAACGATCTTTATCAGGCTTGCGTTTTCACTACCAAGGGTACCCTTTTGGTGGGCGTGGTGTATAACAGAAAGTTTCAGTCGACGTCATTCTCGCTCAAGAAAATGTCTACAATAAAGCTGTACGGGTCGTTCACATATCATATGAGAAGCACTTCTCACAAAACAGATGCTTTACACACATAAATACTTGTGTAGAAATGTTTATTACTAACTTTTCTATGAACATGAGTTAATTATAACTGCGGATCAATGACGAAACAGCCTACTGTAACATCTGTAATTATATTAAATAACTAAATAAATGAACATATATAAACACATACAGCCCCTTACAGTCTCCGATATGTTACCAACTACAGAAGAACTACACACAGCAGACATTTCGTCTGTATTTAGGTTAAAAAAAGCTACACAAAATATAGCCTACAGTCAGTGAAAACCTCTCATCGGTGTCTGTAATCTTCAGCAGCACATGTAGCCTTTGTTAGACAGTAATTCCGTCATTCCCAGTTCATATTAGTCCAAAAGGTGAAGATAATAGTTATACATGGCATTTTGTTCATGTTTGCTGATAAATAATGTGCTCCTTTTTTCCGTCTTCTCCTTTGTTTCTTCACGGGTCACTCTCGCGTTTGTCAGTGTCTGACAGGATCGGGTTTCAAAAGCATGTCAATAATCAAGCGCAGGTTATTATCATCAGCTCAAGAAGTTTGTTATTTCAGATATAGACTCGCGGCGAACTCAAGGAAGAAAGCGAAACCGCTTGCGCTTCAGACTGGCTCGTAAAAAACTATGGGGCACAGGGTAAATCTACTCTACTCCATGGCTTTGTGACTGTTCATCAAGATGACGACAAGGTTTGTTTGAGCCCGGGTCGACCATGGCTCGTTATTATATGTATTTATAATTCCGCTTGTAATCTCTCACTGTGTAATTCAAACATGGCGGTTTTTTTTGTTTATATTCTGGCTTGTTGCGTAAGCGAATGACGTATCTAAGTAAAAAAATCGCGTTCAGCTGCGCGTCTAGCTCCGCCTTTTGGTACCCTTTCGAAAGTGTGCCGAAAAAGTGGTACAGTACGGTTCGGTTAGGTACGCCTTTTGACAGTGGAAACGGCCATAAAAGTGCCGTACCATACCACTCAGTGGAAATGGGCCATATGAGGATTAGATTAATAGCTCTTGTTTTGCTAATAGCTAACAGTGTGTACTTTACGAGAACTCTAGTAATGTTAGCAGCTTAGTATATCTATTTGTTAGTTAGTTGATGGAGGCGTTGCCACATGTGTAATTATGTTTATGTAGTTATGAAGTGTAGTTAAGCTGCGTGCTGAAGATTACAGTTTTGTCTCTGCATTTTTCTTTGGTTAGTTAGTTTAGTCGGTTGGGGTTTAGTTAGATCGTTTTGCTATATTTATTTCTTGTTTTGGCAACACTCCTGTTTTCTTTGTTTAATTCGATTATTTTAAATTACATTTACATTACATTTTACCTATATTGAATGCCTGACATTCTCTGTTAAATAAATACTTACTTTTTGTTTCACTCAACAAGTGGTTGTGTCTTCTCCTTGTTAATCCAGCATCATACGTCTCACTGATTGTTACGTTTCATCCATTTAATATCCTAATAACTTAAACACGTAACACTGATTAACAGCGTCATTCGTCATGTCTTCATAATTAAATCATTTCACAGTCCAAGCCAACCCAAAGCTTGCTCACGGTCTTTCAGAGAGTGCTGACCTCTGTTGACCCTCTAGATAAAACTCTTCAACACTCACTCTCACACACACAATGAGCTCTTTCAGCACAAACAGTGTGCTCTTGCATCTTAAACAAGACTGCAGAAGATCATTTGATGTTCCCTGATTAAATACACAAGACAATCCTGGCAAAAACACTGCATTTTTGTTTTAGAGGTCTGTCAGGTATGAGATTGGGGTCTTTTTGGCTTTTGTTAAACTATATTTTTCACTTTCGCATGTTTTTTTATTTGTCGTACTTCAGCATTTGTAATTATATAGCAATATTAATTATATTAACATTGGTCTTAAAGGGGACCTATTATGCCTCTTTTTACAAGATGTAAAATAAGGCTCTGATGTCCCCAAAGTGTGTATGTGAAGTTTCAGCTCAAATTACCACACAAATATTTGTTATAACTCTCTGAAACTGCCCTTTTTAACCTTTGATACAAATTGTGCTGTTTTAATGACTGTCGCTTTAAATTCAAATGAGATTGTGCTCTTTTCAAAAGGGGCAGAGCTATAACCAACTATGTGTCAGTATAGCGGCAGATTCACAACAGGAACAAAAATAACTTTGTGAAAAACTGAAAATGACAAAGAAGCATAATGGTGGACGGCTGCTTCTCACTTAGGGCTGTTTATGCTAATGAGAGAGAGAGGGCATCACTATTGGGTGGGGCTTTCTCCCTCTGATGACACGTACA